>NC_142011.1:30441860-30741860 GCF_049901735.1 Notechis scutatus
TGTGTGACCATTCTACTCACAGGAATAAAAAGGAAAAGGTATTCAGAAAAAAAGAACACACTTCTCATCATTACAACAATCTTCTGCAACAGCACTGCAGTTTGAGAAGACTATATTTCTTTCCGAGATTGTCTGAGGAAGTTTTCCTACAACTGGTCCAAGGTCATCTGTGAGCAATTTGGGATTGATTTACTACAGTTTGCTACATGCAGATGTAATGTAAACAACTGAGCCCTGGCATAGTTATTAGCTTCCAAAATGCCTTTCAAGTATATCTTTTAGAAAACGCTTATTAATGTACAAGAATTGATAGTTTTACATTTTAATTTTATTTAACTTTTATTTATGTTAACTGCTCTTTTAACTGTTTTAAGGTCTTGATTTTAAATGGGGTTTCATTGTAAATTGCTGAGAGGCTTTCCTAAATGCTGATTAAATAAATAAGTAGATAAATAAACATATTTTTAAAATGTTTTGCATAGTATTTGGTATGGTTTCTATCACTTACAAAATTGCTAATAAACCAGCTCCTCAATGAAATAACAATCCTATTGATTGAAAAATACTGCCGTACTGAACATAAGACTTTTATGGTATAGAGCATGAAGTCATGCTTGAGTGCTTTAAAGAAGTAAGATTTGTGGTTTGCTGAGGTCCACAGCAGGGCAGTTTTATAGATGTTTAACTCTGTGTGGATACTGCATGTGTAGTCAATAAGCTTTGAAACTGAATTTTCTATTGGAGTAGGTTGGACTGTTGTTATAGAAATCATAGCAGTTATATGTGAGAGAACAGAAAAAGGACAGGCACTTAGGCTGATATTGTGTGTACTGTTTGCATTGGGGATTAGCAAGGCCAGAGTGTTGTGGCTCACTGGCAGCAGGTGTGAACGACTGAGGTCTCAGAGAGTGAGGACTCAGATGAGGGGCCTGCATGTGATGCAGGGATGGGGCCAGGACTATCAGAGAGTGGGAGGCTGCCTTCGGAGTTTGTGGAATCTGACCGCAGCTGTTATATTCTGGGCATGGGTGCAAGTAATTGAGACAAGTCAGTGACTTAGTGAACTTCAACTCTTTATTAAAGATCAGAAACAGAGAGCAAAACCCTTGGGCAGCAGTAGCCCTTTTATAGAGCTACCTACTGACCTGTTAACCAATGACCTGTGTCCAAATGCTTAACTTTTGCCCAATGAGAGATGTTAAACTAATAGCCAATCAGGTTGCTCCATGAGGACCAATCCCAGTTCGCTATCCAAGGGCCAATCCAAAGTGCAGGATTTCAAGCCTGCTTAACATAATGTTAATAAGTTTTATTAAATGGTTTTTTGTTAGTTCATAACAGCAGCGATGCATAGAACCCCAAGGAACCTGTGCCCAGTGCATGTGCGCGCAGGGTTGCTCAAAGGAAAGAGCAGCTGCAGCAGCATGGTGACTCAGAAATAAGACTGCAAGGTGATGGCCCCTCCCTTAAGGGATAAAAGCTAGCCCTCAGAGGTGGGATTCTTTGCAGGAAGCAAAGAAGTTCTCGTACTTCAAGTTATCATGGAAATTTGGTCTATCCTGGTTTGTTTTCGGAGATTTTGGCTTTGAATATTTCCTGGCCATTTATCTTGTGTTCTTGGCAGCCTTGAACAACCTTGACAGGGCTTGCTCTTATCTGGGACAATTAGTTTTAATAGTGTTTTATTGTGAATGAATGGAAGTCACAGAGATGCATTAAAAAGGTTTTGCCTTTATCTCTTTTTTGCATTTGTTTGATTTAAACAAGGCTTGGGTCAGAACACAGAGGTGCTATTCAGCAGGTTCTGACCAGTTCTGGAGAACCAGTAGTTCAGAGAACCAGCAAATACTACTTCTGACTGGCCCCACCCTCACCTATTCTCTGCCTCCCGAATCCCAGCTAATCAGCTGGGTCTTCTTTTGTTGCCCTGCACAGGAGAATGCAGCTGGAAAGCAGGTTAGTCAGGTGGGGAGGGAATGGGGATTTTGCAGTATCCTTCCCCTGCCATGCCCACCAAGCCATGCCCACCAAGCCACGCCACACCCACCAAGCCACACCACGCCCACCAAGCCACACCACACCCCCACCAAGCCATGCTCACAGGACTGGTAATAAAAAGTTTTTAATCCCACCACTGACAAGTGCTAACATAAATATTCTATTTCTGTGTAAACAGGACAAGAGAGGAAAGGGAAGAGAAGGAGGGTAAGTGTAGGATCTGACTCTCTCATATACACATTGCAGAGAGACAGAGACAGAGATAGACAGAGACAGAGAACATACTCTGAACATAAAATATAAAATATGGATCTGCCCATTTTTCTGATTGAAAAATCATTTCACCTCATTTTCACCTCAAAATATAAATTCAATCAAATAGAAATCTATAGTTAAATTATTACTCTGTTGGTACTTTGCATCTTTGTGCATTTGTCATGTTGCTAAGACCTGGACAGCTGGACAAATAGCACTGGCAAATGCAACACTTAGGGCTGAATGAAGAGCAATATCAGCCCGTACTTTACTTTTATTTGCTACCCAATATCCTAGAGGCCCAGGCATGACTGAGACATAGAAGCCTTGACTTTTCTTTTTTTAAAATTCAATTCTGTTCTGTTTCTGGAACAGAAAGAACCTCCCAATACATACACAGCCCAACGTCATCTGACACACTGTGTTAATTACTAGCTTCAGCTTGACTTTTCTGTACTATGAGTTACCAATGAAGTAGAAAACTCACAATTCAAGTGAGTGTCTTTGTGTTCTATATGGGTCATCCAAATCCTTGCATTGTACCCATAATTTTAAATTTAATTTGCCTCATTTGGCATTTTGTCTGCTATGGTTTTCTATTAGGGAATAAATAAATATGGATTTAGTTAACTGCCTTCTACTTCTGCATAGGCCAGATGATATATTGAGACAATTCATGGTTATCGCGACTGTGAACCTCCAATTAATTATCATAATAGGAAATAATATGAATATTGAGCATTTCCCAATGCTATGCCAGAAGTCACCTCAATCAAATCAGGCAATGCTAATTGATAAAGTAATGGGTTTGCTAGTAAACCCTTGCAAAATCAATAAACTGTTTCTCTGACCCAGAAAAAAAAAGTATGTTCAATGTCCTTCAAACTCACTTCTAAAAATCTATTTCTTCTAATTTTTGTTTTAGAAAACTTGACAAAATATCCAATAAACTTTTGGAGGCTTTTTTCCCCGATTAAATAATGCTTTACAAAAATTTAGATATATGTAGAAACTCTCCCATCATTAGTACTAATTATCAAAACTATGCTTTTGATTAACAATAGTAAAGAATGTTAAAGTTTCAGATTTTCCAAAAGAAAAAGAAATGCATATTTAGCCCCCACAAAATAGTCCTCTGCTGCTTCTTTTTTTCACAGGTAATTTAATAAATGAGCTGTTGAATTTTTTTCTATGGAAAATGTTTTTAAAGCATATGCATACACACCCAATGATTTGAAGTTATATTTATGTAGATTATTTCTATGATGGATGTGGTGATCTGTTCTGGTAAAAACAAAAAACAAAAAAAATATAAACTTCATCTATTGAAGTTGGCAGATAAAAATTCTAAATAGAATCCTTGAAGAGTTAAAGCTCCTAGTACATCAAGAGATTATTAAAGAGTTGCTAGTAATGAAAGCTGCTTCTGATATTGTTCTTCTTTGTTTATCCTATTATCAGGGGTGGGTTTCTACTGGTTCTGTCCACCTCTGTAGAACCAGTAGCTCTGAAGAGCAGCAGACATAGAACTGGTTCTATGTCTGCTGATGTTTTTGCCCACCTGCCCACCTGGGCTCTTACCTGATCTTTATTTCCTGATTTTTCAACTTCAGCTGCCCAACAAAGCACAGCTGCAGTTAAAAAAAACAGGAAAAGAGAGCTGTTTCAAAGACTGCTTCTCTTATCGCAGCATGCTGATGACGATTTACAGGCGCACATGCAGGGAAGTACATCATAGATCACTGAACCTCGTAAATCCCAAACCGGTAGTTAACCCTGTCGTATCCCACCCCTGTCTATTATGCTGCTGTTAAAAGTACAACCAACTTTGAGGGGCCCAAACTCTTAATGTAACTATCAGCAAATATCCTTTATTTTAAATCAAATGATCCAGCTAGGAGTCATGTATGTGTGGGAAGCCCCCCGCTCCTAGAAGAATGAAATATTTTGAAGAATATTAAAAAAGAACAGAATATTATATTTCTCTAAATGAGAAATGGAGAAACATGTTTTCTTATAGGCAGGAAGCAGACTCAGTCTCCCTGCCCCCAGGCAGAAATTGAGGAGGTTGAACTTTTAACTTTCTTGGCATTGGTATTTTTTGAAAATACAGATTTGGTAATTCAAGACAGGGTATTTTGAAACAAAGGCAGAATGGTAGGATTAGAAATAGCCAACACCCTTTCAGAACACAAGCCCGTTTATTGCACCATCCAAGAGTAGTCCAGACTTCACCTGGGAGCTCAGATAAGCAACAAACAAAAGGCTGACAAATGAGCTCAGACAAACACCTAGGATTTGTATTTCCTCTTTATCTATAGAGCCAGCTATGATCCCTACATGACCTCATAGGAACCTGACAACAGCCAATAGAATACATGTTCTTGCAGAGGAACAGGAAGCTCAAACCCAAAGTCCAAAGAAGGTATAACACCACCACCCCTCAACTCCATTTTGTCAGCTGCCCAGAATCACATGTGCTTGGTGGTTCTGCTTCACCAATAAATGGGCCTTCTTTTCCATCATCCTCCAGCCTCCATTTTGTTTCCAGTGCCTTTTTCCCAGATTGGAAATGAACCAGATGGATATTTCTTCCCACATATGCACAGAAGCAGGCTGCATCCTAAGTTATATAAACATCTACTCCCTTAAAATCTGTATCTGATTGTATCATCTTTGCCTAAGCTAATTATTGGTTCCCCTAAACAAAAAAAATGTTAAAAAGTTACGATATTTATGTAGCTACTTGGAAAGCACATCTAATTATATTAAAGTAACCAAAATATCTTTACAATCCCCAAGGCATGTGATAATTTTTGAGCATCCCTAATGTTTGGAAGTTGAAAGTTGAAAAATTTGATATGCCCTACAGCTGGGCCAAGCCAAGCCTCATTTTATTTAAAACAATTTTTGTCCCCAAGGAGTCTTAAATAGTTTATTACTGCTTGTTGATTTCTGTAGTTTCCTACTATAAGTCACAAAAAGGACAGAGGTAAGATCCAGCTTTGTGAACCATTTTGTTCTGTAAAATAATAATTGACATCTCATCCACATAATTCAAGTTTTGGCTCAGAGTGCTAAGGTCTACAGATAATTCTTTCTGGCAAATAAATTATAATAGCAATAAATGCAAAAATAATATTTGTTATTGAATAGGAGTTAAGCCAATTATAAAGTAGTGAAAGATTGTGTCTGTCAATTTAAAAAGAAAATTGAACCTTGTTAGGATAGCACTGGACTTGGTAGCTTAATTTAGGTTTTAGCAACAAAGCAATAGCAACAAATCTTTTCAGCTGTGACATGAAGATGGCAGCTTCTATCTAAAGAACAAAAGCTTTCTTCTTTTATGAACAGGAACAATTCTTTTAGAGCTTTTAAATTAATGATTGGCATTTCACACCATTTCAGTACTCCAGACTCCACCTATTTGTTGCACTTCTATGACCTCTGTCAGAATCACAACCTGAAATGTCAGTATCACCTGCAGCGTTTGCTGATTGTATTATTAATATACCACCCTGCTTGTTAATTGCACATAGCTTTAAAGTTGTCCCTGTTCACTGTGGTGAATTGGGCAGCATCTTGTAAAATGATCTGGGATTCTTTTGTGGAACCTCAGGAAATAGGATCCTTTGTACAGAGGCTGCTAGATCTATGCCATTGCTGAGTCCTTCAGGCAACAAAGAAGGATATGAGCAGCTAGGCTTGAGAGGTGATCTTTGAAGATGTGCATGAGCTCTCCTGCCTTGAAAGAGACAGTAATGCTCCCTTTCTTGAAAAATTCATTTCTTAATCTGGACCTATTTTTGATAATGCTTACCGAAGCTTCAATTTTTCTTTTTGATGAAAACGCCAGTTGTGCTGCAGGTGTCCAAATGGAGTCAGAGACACTGACACAAACTTATAGTTTTATATAAATAAATATATTTTATATCTATATATACAGCAAATGAGATAGTCAGGCTACAACATGAAATAAATCATCAGGACACACAGAGGACCGAGAAGAAAAAGGCAGGGGGGAGGGAAAGTCCCCATCCATACCGACAGCAACCAATCACAGTGTAGATTGCCTCATGCAGGAGCCAGCACTCTCCAACCAATTAACTATACTGTAACTGTGTGTTTTGTTCTGAACCCCACTGTTCCAAATACTAAATTTAAATATCTTTACAGAAAAGGTAATAGAAATCTGATCAGAAAGAATCCTACAGGAAATAGATTATCTGACATCTTTCCATGAAGATTTAGGTCCAAGTTTAAGACAGAAAAATTACATTGGCCTTCTAATTTGCCTAGCTCTTGGTGGCTGAAGTACCTCCCTCTTGGTCCTATTAAACTTCTCAGAAGTTTTATCCTTTTGGAGGCCTGTAAGTATGGATTACTTACTGTGCAGTGATGACTGCACTCGTAATCTAATGGATTTTAAAGGCAATATTATCAGGGAAATCATTTAAATCCAATAACATTCTCCCTTATGTTATTTAACATCTTCAATGCTAAGCATTTTGAGTTGGGACAGATTATCCATTGGTACAGAAACAAATATGATCATTATACTGATGATGCCCAGTTATATATCACTATCCTAAGGTACAAAAATAATATTGCACTCGTTCTGGAGGCTACCTTATCAGGAGCTGCCTTTGGAGATGATTTGGAGGTCACAGTTGATGCAGAATGTGATGGCCAAACTGCTTACTAGACAAAGCCAATACTATAAGGTAACTCCAATTTTAGGGACACTAAATCTTATCCCAGACCTAATTCAAAATGCTTATCATAGCACCAAGATATAATAATGGCCAAAACAACAGTTCTTCCTTCTTGTGAGACATATGGGATATATATAATATGGCAGACATTTTCAGTAGTGCCATCCATGCTATTGCTACATTCTCCTTGTGGAAATACATGCTCCTCCATCTCTCCTTTCATTTCACAAGGCTGCAAAAACCTTCCTATTCCAATACTCCTTTGGTTCTTAATTAAAAACTCTTTTTTATGACCCTGTAATCCCTTAATTCTGGGTAGAGTAAAAAGGGAATTTTGAAAAGGGGCAAGTAGATCGACCTGAGCATTTGGTGACCAGATCCCCTTCCTGATGCCACATGGAGTTCACAGCAGCTATTTTTTATGTCCTAAGAGAGAAAAATTTGCTTCTACCTAGGATTGAACTCTTTGATTGTAAGAAACCATTGTGTTTAAGAATTATGATATCATTATATTATATACCTCTCCACATATTTTTTTTAGCTGGTCCATTCAATCTGGTATATAAAATATGCTGTGGGTACCATCAGATAGCTATCTACATTGGGTGGGTCCCAGGAAATGTGCTTTCTCTGTTGTGGCACTGGCCTTATGGAACATTTCCCCCTGAAGTTTGATTATCTCCATCCCTTTAAACATTCTCAAAGGCCTTCAATACATATTATCTATTTCTTAATATTAATTTCTATATTTTTATGTTTATTGTGATTTTTATTATTGTTGTGCCCTGTCCAGAGTCACTTTTGTAGAGATGGGAGGCTATACAAATGTGAGTATTAAATAAGCATAGTTATGTCTTGCACACCTCCTGCTCAGTAACACACGAGCCTGCTGAATCTTTTTCCATTCTAAAGTATATAAAATTGGCCTTTTAAATTTATTGTAATTTAGTCAAGAAACATCCAGATGGCACATATTGTTAATTTTAGAGGAAAAAAGATATCAAAATTAAATTTTGCTATTCCATTCATGTGGTGACCTGTAACATTCCAAAGCAAAAGTGAATCCAAATGAAAGCAGTTTGATATATGGATGAAAGCAAGTTAAATGTAAAGCATATCAACTGACGCAACCTAATGAATGTCAGTTTTCAAATCTAAATTTAAGTGAGCAATGGAGCTTCTTAAATAAAAATCTTCTAAAGATTGAATATGAAGGACACTTCTCAGAATACTACTTCTGGTTGCTACTTTTGGTGAAATTCTTCAGATTAGTAGGATTAGGTTTCAGGCCTCTCCACCACCTCAGAATTTGTACGTGTTAAGAGTACACTGTATTGTTGTAGCAAATAATTTCATGTGGCATTAGAGTTTTCATTTTGTACTAATCTGACTAGGCTGTGCTCTTCTATGCATCTCAATCACTTTAAATATCATTAACAGAATAAATAAACATATGTGTTTATTAATGCAGTGCAGTGATAGAAAAGCCCAGGAGACCATTTACCTTCAATGATACATTTTTATTAAAGAACTACTGTTTCTTTTTCCCCAACAGTGGTCTTATATAAGGAAGAAGCTACTATCCTCGTAAAAAAAGGATCTTGGGAAATCTCATTTAAATTTCAAGGACCTCTTCGGGGATAGTTGTTGCTAATGATTATGTTAATTGGCATAGGGTCTGACTGACAGTTATGTCAGGAAATGATTTGCAAATCACATTTTCTTGGAGCTTATTAGCAGACTCATTAACTGTACAACAGTACATTACTTCCAGAAAGTCAGATCTAAGCAGAAAATTAAAATTATTTGCTAAATGACCTAATAAAATTGAATAAAATGTGCTGAGAAAATGAAAACAAAAGTATATGAAGAATACATTGGCTTAAACAAAAAGAAAGAAAAAGAAAAATCAAGTTGAGCTCTGCTGGTCAGCATCTTCATTCCAGATGGAGATTGTTAAAATGCTACTTAACACTGAAAAAATAACAGTCCTTTATTGGCAATCTCTTTGTCACCTGGTAAAGGTGATGCATTTCAACTATTGCCCTTTATATCTATTTTATTGGCTTTGTTCCAAGAACATTTATAATTTGATTAAGGGAGTTGGATGGGGTATGTTAGTGTGCTTTGAACTCATTAAACAAGAATACATTAATATATAAATTAGAGAACAGGATGATAAACAATTTTATAAAGTTTGGGATCTATTCTATCAATGGTTAGACAATAAAGTATAGTAACGAAATATGTAGATTTTTAGAAAATACTAAATATATAAATATATATATTCTTTTCTTATTATATCTACAAAATGTTTTTAGGATAGATTTGGGATGATAATATGAATTGTCACAAAACAAATTAAGTAAAATATGATTATTTTCCAAAGCATGAATGAATAAAAGTATAGTCAAATGATTGATTAATAATGATACTAATGTATTTAATATTGGATTGAAAATATGAGATCATATACAATGTAATTGTAATTGAAGACTACGAAATGGAAGCACAAAACAATCTGAAAACCAACTGGCACACTGTATGTACATATATGGAAGATGGCCTGATGTTTTTATGTTTTGTTTGTTTATGTTTGTTTTAAAAAACCAATAAAAACCAATAAAAAACCAATAAAATTTAAAAAAGAATACATTAATATAATTGATTCTCCCAAATAGTTTAGCCCAAACCGATGAGTGAATGTTTCTAGTCATGACTGATTATATTGATGAGTCCACCCAGTCATGTCCTACATACAGCCAATTTCTACTGTCTGTGATCAAGACAAAAGTCTAGAGTGGAATATAAAAATAAAATTTCTCTAGGCACTCCATTATTGTTTTGTTTTTGTCCCACCTATGGCCAAAAAGAGATGCCAATATATTCTCTATCATTACTGTCCCACCCCCACCTCATTTATTGTTGAAGGGCAGCCCCTTCTGGAGGAGATTAAAATAGAACAAGCAAGAAATTGGAAGGAAGTGATAGCTTCACCATTTCCTTTGTGGGAGAATGAAAATTAATGGCTGCCAGATGATTGAGTCATTAAGGATCATATACTGCCAGCACAATATGGTGAAATTAGTTAACTGGGAGATAGAATCAGTAACCAGGTTTTGTTGTTTTGTTTTTACAGCATTTTCCAAACTTGGCTAATGTGAGATAGCATCTGCCACTGTTAATTATTATTTAATTGATTTATATGCCATCAAGTACTGCAGGAAAACTCCTTAGAATGCAATGAGATTTAAAATCTAATTTTTTCAGGTAAAAGAAAGAATGGATGATACTCAGGTCAGCTCCTATTTACTGAAGTATGCTTTACACAAAATGGAATTGCAATCTCTGCTGGAATATCACTCTACAAGAATATCGCTTGAGGGTATCTTCCATTGCTTAAATATCTTGTAATACTGGTTGAAATCTGCTTCCCTGAAATTTCAACTTGTTTGTTCTAGTCTTCCTCTCTAAACTGTATGGTAGTTTTTGAGATATTTGAAGACAATTATAATTTGTCTTACAAAGGTCTTTTGTGATTTCAGCCACATAGATTTATTGGCTCTATGAGTTTATTGAAGGAAGAATATAGTTAATCTAACACATTCCCTCCTTCTTTCCCCTTAATTTCTGAACTTCTTTCTCTGTATTTTTAAAAATGAATTTAAAAAATTATCTATAAACAAAGAAGTTTCCATAAACTTTTTAAAAAGTATGTTTCTTACTAAACTTTGGGAAATACTGGCTAAGAGACCATAAACTGATGATCTCCTTCAATGAGAATGAACATCTGGCTGGAGAATCAACAGTAATGATCTACAGTATATAATTCAGTTTAAGATGGCCATCATTAATAAATCACTGCTGATAACATTTTGATCACAAATCCAGCTCTCTGGATATATGCTTATGACCAGTCATAAGTCAGTTTTTCAGCACTGTTGTAACTTTGAACAATTGCTAAGAAAATGGTTGTAACTTAAAGAGAACAGTAATATAGCTTTACAATAAATACAGAGGTAATAATTACACTGGTGCTTCTTGTCTGGACTACCTTGAAGAGCTACTAATATATAATAATGTACAGTAAAAAAAACTGTCATACTGTACAACTATAAAACAATTTAAAACTTTACAGCTGCACTAAATATGTATTTTACAAGACCAATAAAATGCTGGAATGAACATATAGAAATAAATTTCCATTTTGTCCTCCACATTTAACAGGGAATACTGGATGTCCAGCAAAAGGACATTCTTTTTTTCCCCTTGATCCTCCATCTGGCAGGCATAGCCTTAAAATCAAATATTGTCCAGCTTCTTGCATGTCTTGGTTTTTTATTTATTTGTTTCGAGTGTTTTCATGTCAAATTATCATATGCTTCTTTCCTCACCTAGATTTACATTATTTATTTTTTTATTCCATTAATTCACTTCAATCCAACTTCTTCAAATTTATGATTGTTGTAGTCTACAGATCATTGATTCATCCTATGTTTCTACAGTGAAATTGAAAAAGACTGTCATTGTTGATTCTATATAATCACTAGCAAATATTCCTGAAAATAACTGGAAAAATATTGTGATTGAAAAACCAGTCATTCTGATACTAGAAAAACTAATTTCATATAATATTTTTTTTTTCAGTATAATTTTTGTCATGGATGCCAAGAAAGTTAAAAGTTCATATGTCTTCAGATTATATGTATTCCTTCACTCTCTCTATAGTTGCTATAAATGCTCCCCAGCTAAATCAGAAGAAATAAATAAATATGGATATGAACACCTGTTCCATTAAAAAAGTGAGTTTTTTTTTACTTTGATGAAATGTATACAAACTATCTCATTGTTTGTAGTGAAAAGCCAATCTGAAGCAAAGGTTCCCATTATTTTTATTTTCCTGTCTGAATGTTTTCTATCTGAAGTTTTTTTCCTCCATTGGCCTTCCCTGATGCAAAGTTGTTTGTGATGAAGTGGGATTAATGAACACTTCAACCTAAAAATAAACAGAATGTGAGCCTAACAAATCTAAAATGAATTGAATTATTGTACATTGAATTGTAGCCTGTCTGTGTAACAAACAGAGTGTTTGTAATCATCAGGCTTGTACCAATCACACTTGAATCCAAATTGATGCAAATGAGGCAGTGGATGGAAAATTAGTAACTGATTGAGCATTTAAGTAGCAGATCATAGATGATTCAGCTACACAGATACTTGAACTTTATGTCTGTTCTTTTAACTTTTTTAAAAAAATAAATTGGGCAGAAGGGTAGCAACATTACTTGTATGAGTGTCACCTACTGCAGGTGTCCACATCTTGTTTTGGTCTGTACATTGCATCTGATTTTTGAGTAACATGCCAAGATCTACCCTTCAAAAATTAAGCAGAGCAGAGCAACATGTAAACTTGATTTCATTTCTTGTAAAGCAAATAGATAGGTTGTAATTGTTTACTTAATAACTATTACTTTCCAAGGAAGTCTGTAGGCAAATAAAAGCTTCAAATGGAAACTTTGACTTTATGACCAAAGCTCCATCCCCTTTTGCAGGTACCAGTTTAAATTTCCCAAGATCCCCTTTTTACATTTGGAATCACAATTCAGAGGTACCAAGGACCACATGGAACTCTGTAGCTTCAGGTTTTGTACAGGATAGAATAGGATAGAATTCTTTATTGGCCAGGTGTGATTGGACACACAAGGAATTTGTCTTGATGCATATGCTCTCAGTGTACATAAAATAAAAGATACATTCATCAAGAGTCAAGAATCATAAGGTACAACACTTAATAATAGTCATAGGGTACAATAAGCAATCAAATCATACTAGGAAACAATCAATAAAAATCATTAGGATAGAAGCAACAAAGTTACATTCATAGACTCATAAGTGGGAGGAGATGAGTGAAAGGAAGGATGGAAGGATTAATAGTAATAGTAATACCCTGTTTCTCCAACAATACGGCCTCCCCCAATAGGAAGCCCCAGCATGTTTTATAGGCATGAAATGAAATTAAGCCCCTCCCCCCCAAATTAAGGCCTATATTAAAACATGCGAAATGGGGGGGGGAATGGTGGGGGGGCTTGCCGTTAGGAAGTACTTTTGTTGCACACCTGGATATAGTGCTGCCTGCGTTGACCCCGATACGAAGTGCCCCACCAACGCCGAGGTCAACATCCAAGCCGTCGCTGCCCGCCCACCCAAAGATGCAAGGGGGTGGAATTAAGTCACCCCCGAAAAGACGGCCTAGCCATTTTTTCAGGGCTCAAAAAAAAATAAGACTCGGCCTTATTATATGAGAAACACGGTAGTAATGCAGACTTAGTAAATCATTCAACAGTGTTGAGGGAATTATTTGTTTAGCAGAGTGATGGCATTCAGGAAAAAAATGTTCTTGTGTCTAGTTGTTCTGGTGTGCAATGCTCTATAGCATTTGAAGGTAGGAGTTGGAACAATGTATATCCAGGATGTGAGGGGTCAAATTCTTTATTGGCCAAGTGTGATTGGATGTGTATGTGGATTGTACCTCAATCTATAGATAAAATTAATGACAGCCCCAAAATATACCCAGCTATGTATCTCTTCTACTAGTCCTCTTCCAATCTGATGGATATTTTTTTTTTAAAGAAATTTATTTCCAAGAGAGTTTTAGTGAAGACACTTTAGTGAAATTGGAAGGTAATTTGAAAATTAATTGTAACTGATTGAGTCAGCATCTCTCACTGATGACAAGCCAGGCTTTCTTTGAAGACTTCCATGGAAGGAAAATTCATGTGGCAACTTTTTCCACTGTCTGTCCATATATACTTGCTCTACTTGTTTAGGCAGGATCTGCTTCTTTGTAGTTTTTAGCCAATTGGTTCTGACCCTGCCTTCTAGGCAACATAGAATAAGTCACTCCCTCTTCTTTGTTATTATTGTTTAGATATTTGAAGTGTACTACCATGTCCTTTTTGAACTGTGACACCCACAACTGGATATAATAGTCCAAGCAGGATCTGAAATGGGCAGGCTGAAGTGTAACAGATTATAGATACTCCTCAATTTACAACCATAATTGAGTCCAGAAAGATGAGTCCATGCCAGGTGGTAAGAAGATCATCATGTGACCAACACAATTTTACAATACTTTTTCTGGTGCAAAAATCCACAGTCATTAAGCATACCAATTGCTTGCAATGAGTATCCCCAAAAAAAAAAAAAAACTAGGGGTAAATACTTGTTTCCAGCAAAAACCTCATAAATTGCAGTAATGTGACCATGGGAATCTTCAAATAGTCATAAATGTGGGCCAAGTTGCCAAACAACCGAAATACAATCACATAACCATAAGGAGGGAGGATGAGGGCTGTTGGAACTTTGAATCTGGATTATAAGTACCTTTTTTGCATCCATCATAACTTCAACCAGTCAAAAATCAAAGGCTACTATATTTCTCATGATTTACAATCTGTGCTTCTGTTAATGCCTTTCAAGATAGCATTGGAAGAATATACAAACACTCCATAAATGAATGGGAGGTGGGGATAAAGTTTCTGAAGGAACCCTGATGATCACTTCACATTATTTATTTTAAAAATCTAAATAGGTTCCCTGCTTGAAATGTAAAAGGTGCCTTTTGCTAACTGCCTGAAGCCTTTTCTCCTCTTTCCTGGTGCCGAATTGGACCAAAAAGCCAACAGAAATTTTAAGTCTATATTTTCTATTGTTAAAAGTTACTACTTTACTTTTTTCTAATTCGCAGAGTAATTTCAGATTGTCCCTACTTTATTTAAAAAAATAAACTAATTATGAATTTAGGAGTTAATGAATTTAAACAATAGAACCATTTTGAGGGAGAGAAAAAAGGTAATTGCTATATTTTATTTGGCTGTATTCCCAAAATAGCTAAATAGGCTGTATTGTTATGTAGTCATTTGTGACAAGATGTATTAACCTTTGTTTTCCCCTTACAACCTATGCCACACTACATTAATTTGTGCAGGAGTTTAAAACGTGATATGAGTGAAGTAAAGAAAAAGAACAAGGTTTCAATATAATATTGTGTAACAGAACTGTTTTGAAATGAATGCCCTTTGTGACTTTCTTTCTTCCTTTTATCTGGTGATTTATTCTTAATATCTATAGTTTTTGTCAAGATTGAACGCTTGAAATAGAAGGAATTTCAAAAACTGAAGAACAATGAGTTTGCTAAAGAGCTACCATAGATATTTTCTTCTTGATATGCTTGATTTACTTTTGTTTGGCATTCTCCATAGAAGAATACTGAGTATTCTTCTAAAGGGGATGTGTGTCTATGTGTGTGTGTATGTTTGTTATACAAAGTTCTTATCCATCTTCTTTTTGTGTGTGTGTTACACAAAGTTCTCATCCTATAGTAGAACCTTGTAAAACCACAGCCAATCATCAGTGTGTGTGAGAGAGAGGGGAATTGAGAGAGAGAGAGAGAGAGAGAGACCATACCTTTTCCTTACCAAAGCTATTATTTCATATAATTTAATAAAGGGAAAGGTTTGAGTGAAGAACCAGGTTTTCAGGACCCTTCCAAACCCCAGCAAGGTGGAGTGTTCTAATCTCAGTGGGAACCGCATTCCAGCACAAGAATTGCAGTACAGTACAGAGACACTAACCTTCCAGAGTCCTGATAGATGGCATTGTTTAATCATAGGAACCCAGAATATGACTAATCTAGCAGGTTGAATCAGTAGGCCAGACACTATGGGAGACAGCTGTTCCCTCAAATACCCATGCATGATGCTTATCTGTGTATGATAAATACATACAACCATTAAATAAAAGTATATTTCTGATTAATGATAGTAAGTCAAGCATGACAGGGTAACATGTTCAGCCTTTCTTGAGATCTGTTTCTTCTGGTCTCTTTTTTCTTAGAACTTTTGTTCTCCTCAGTACAAGAAAAATGTTTTTTTAATTGGAGGGTATTTTCTCCCTTTAATATTATTCACATTTCTTCAGCTTGTCAAGAGAGAACTCAAGATTCCAGATGAAAGGAATGATGCTCAAAGGCACCAACAGGAGATAGAAACAATTCAAAGACTGCTGAGGGGGATGAGAGATGTTTCTGTTGTTATTCCTTTATTTCCATGACAGTGCTCAGAAGTAATAAGAAAGCCATATTGTTAATAAAAGCTGTATGCATTTAGAGTACTGCCTTCTCATATTATGATTGCAAATCAGTAAAATGAAGAGGGCTGAAGAGAATTTTCTCAAAGTTATATTTATCGAAAAACACCTTTCTCTATCAATATCTTTGAGAAAAGAAAGACATTTGTAGATTTTTCCCTCAATATTTTGTTTTGTTTTGCTTTGCTTTAGGGCAGCTACCATTTTTCAAATGTGAAATGCTGCAGCGGAAAGAGTTGGGAGGTATCAATAAAAAAGGGCAAAAGTCAATAGTATAAAAGAAACTATTCTGTTTTAATTCTTTCTTTCTTTCACTTCTAATTTCCATTTTATTATTATATAGTTTTGAAAGATTGAAATAAAGAAATGATACAAACAAAAGAATCAGGCATGGGTAGTGAAATGCAAATGGATAAAAAATAAAACCAATACCATAAATGAATATTTTCCAATACATCAATAAAAGTTTATGATATTATAGTTTGTATCCATTTTTCTAATCCAAAGGTATGTACATTGTTCCACATAAACCTCTAACTGCTTAGTTAACACTGACCAAGTCACTTCAAACAAAATTTCTATAATAAATAATACACTGTATTAAATCAAGTTAGTAAATATATATCAAATTAAGATATGAACTCTAAAACCCAGATTTGAGGTTATGTTATGATGCATAGACAAGAGTGATATCTAAAAATTGTTTCTAGTTAGAATTATACTCTGTGTAGGAATTTCTTTTTAAACACTATATGTGTGTGTGTGCATACACACGCACACGCACACACACACATATACCCACACACACACAAACACACGCCAATTTAATTAAGTACTGTTTTAATTCTTTACATTTTACATAACCCTTTAATGTAAATGATCCATTAATGTAAAAGATTCTTTACAATGAATCTTTCCTCTAAATAATCTCTTTTCCCAGGATAATTTCTGTGATATGTTTACTTTCACTCTCTTTGCTTGTAAAGAGACAATGTTTAAGAGGCATATTCTAAAATGTACTATCTCTTCCCTGTAACTGTAACTGTAACATATGTGTGTGTGTGTGTGTGTGTGCGCGTGTGTGCGTGCATGCATGTATGTATGTATGTATGTATGGTATTCAGCTTTGTTCGGGTATTTTCCCACATCATTATAGTTGTGCTTTTAAAGTTGTAGCGACGTTTCGGCAGAATCTCATCTGCTTTGTGCCCAGGTGTTTGCCTGGCTTGTGGTGTGGAGACAAACAAAAAATGTCCACACCACAAGCCAGGCAAACACCTGGGCACAAACAGATCCCCCCTGATACCTCCAGCTCAAACACACCTCAACCAGGCACCCAGATGAAACCTAGCTTCCTAATAAATGATAACCGTCCATTTACTCAGAGCCAAGCCGCACTAAAAGCCTCCAATACAGGAAATACAATGTTGCCAGCCAATCAAGACAAAAAAAAGCCACAAAACAGACAGAAGATATTAGAAACACCAATCAAGCAGAACACAGCAAACTCCAAGACCAATAAACACAGACCAAGACTCCCAACCAATCAGGATTAAGAAAAAAACATTCTGGCACAGCAGTAGGCTAGCCCCAGATTTAAAACTGAAATGGCTGTGAAAGTCTGACTCACAGACGAACACAATACAGAAGCCTGATGATGGCAGATGAGATTCTGCCAAAACATTGCTACAACTTTAAAAGCACATCTATAATAATATGGGAAAATACCCGAACAAAGCTGAATACCATACATGTAAGTACCCGCGAAAACTTAAGAAAACATATATATATAATTTAAACCTCTTCTGCCAGCTGATTACACTTATAAACCTACTTAGATTGCAGTCCTATCCAGTTTGATGTTCTTAGAGATATGAAAAGGATAGGGTAATTGTTCTCCCATTTCCAAAACCAAGAGAGGCACAAGTGAGTGATTGTAAAGTTATCTCTTTGAGGAATTGCTGAGTTCTGAGAAGAGATAGAAGTGTGTGTGTGTGTGTGTGTGTGTGTGTGTGTGTGTGTGTGTGTGTGTGTGTGATAGAGCAGGTGTCGCCAACCTTTTGGACCTCAGGGACCAGAAACTCATAATTTTAAATCCCAGGGACCACTAACTGGTTCTGTGGGTGTTGCCTAATTTGTGGGTGTGGCTTGGTGGTCATGTGACTGGCTGGATAAGCTTGTATGTAAATATTATAAATATTTATATAAATATTGAATTTTTTATAAAAAAAGAGCAACTTTTACCCAAAATCAGGCAAAGCAGGCAGGCAGATTGAGTTGCTCACAGAATCACATATTAATTAAGAGATCTATCTATCTGCCATCGCTTACCTGAATTTGTCACATAAAATTTGCTGCACTGAATAATAGAAACTTTAGTCCTAAGGGAGGTTCGGCTGTGCTTAAAAGCAGAGCCGAAGATCTAAAGACTAGCTAGAAAGCAAGAATTCCAACCATTTCCTGCTTCCTAGCTAATCTAAATCTCCTGGCACAGCAGAACATAGTCGGAAAAAGGAAAAATAGCAATTTAGCAGGCAAGTTTGTCAGGTAAGGAGTGAGTGGGCGGGGAGGGTTCACATGGGCCACGTGGGCAGTGCAGCCTTGTGTTTCTGCACAGCCTGGATTAATTGCTTTGGGGAGTGCTCTGGGGGTGAGATTTCTCTGTGGCCCACCAAAATTTTCTTGTGCCCATCAGTGGGTCGTGATCCACCAGTTGGCAACCACTGTGATAGAGAGAGAGAGAGAGAAATGGAGGGATAGATAGATGATAGATAGATAGATAGATAGATAGATAGATAGATAGATAGATAGATAGATAGATAGATAGATAGATAGATAAAAGATCTTGGGAGAATGAGAAAGAGATTCTGTTCAGGGAATAGTTGATAAGAGGGAACCTAGGCCATAGCTGCATAGTGGGTGGAGCAAGAGGTTCAGAGGTTTAGGAGGAACCTTCCCTAAGTTTTCAGGCTGTGACGGTGACATGTGAATAAATTTTTCAGTGAAAAACTAGGAGATAAATAATGCTTAAAAATTCAGCCTAAATGTATACCAGAATTTTGTACTATAAGCAATCCTTGAGATGCCCTTGGAGGAATAAAATATAGAAATCATAACAAGACAAGACCAACTACTATTCCCATAATAATAGTGGTAATGTTCCAATTGTTATGATCATGCTAGCAATGAAGAGTTTCTAAGATAGTTACTTTTCTTCGACACTCAGGAGACAAAAACAAATTCACAGCCTACTATGATTTATGTTGACAATTTTTGTTAATGCACAGAGTAAATGCAAGCAGTAACTCACTGATAATATGAAACACATTTTGTAGGTGTCTCTTATCATTATATTTTTTAAATATAATATTATTAATATAATAATATTAATCATACATTTCCAGAATGATTAATATTATTGCATCTTTTAATTTTATTTCTTAATAGATATAAAGCTTCCTTTATATAACAGGAATTCACAAACCAGCTAAGCAAAGTGTCTTTAGTCGAAGAGATAATTCTCTGAGGCTTCTTGAATGTAAGCCAAACTATAGGTTTTAATTTCTATTTATTGTTTGTTTGTTTGTTTATCAATCAAATTTAGGTAGGAATATAAAGATATCATATCCTTTTTATTATTAGAATTACAACTAGATCTGTGAGTGCAACACTTTTTTATCATTTCCTAGTAGAAACTGCAAATAGAAGTATTGCATAATTTTGTTAAATAAAAGTATGCAGATCTGATATGCATAAGAGTTGTACTCTTTATTTCAATTAGATACATTTGCATTATTTGTCAATACCATAGTTATAATTATTGTCTGTGAGCCTAGGAATCATGGGTGTAACTTTGTAGAATGTAAGAGATTCCAAACAAGGGTGTTTTTCTATTTTTTTTGCCCTTTGTTTTCTTTTTTCCTTTTTTTCTTCAAAATCAGTGGTGTGAAATAAATTTAAAAGTGCTAAGCAAGGCAGTAGTGGAATTCAATTTTTTTTTACTACCGGTTCTATGGGTGTGGCTTGGTAGGCGTGGCATGCTCTAAACAGCTTTTAAGAAGGCATTTTTTAAATGCTCAGAAAAAATCCTGTCACTAGGGTGACATGTATCTAAAATTATATTCATAGCTGTCTACTTATGAAAGTTGTGTTAATTAATAGATGAAATTAGTCGACTGCTCTTAACAGCATAATTGTAAATAATTTCCTGAGGAGTTGCACACCTTCTCTGGCAAACACAAAGAATGAGTTAATGAGAATCTGGCAACCTCTGCCAAAACGACAGCCATGATTATGGTCTATTATCTTGAATTCTTCAAATTTTAGAGGCATTGGTACAAAGAAACAGACAGAGAAGATTATTTGACAATCTTCCATTCCTTTCCAATATCTTCTGCAGTTTATGTTATTTTCAGTCCCTTTTCTTTTTTGTTGCAACGTGACTAAGAAGTGATGGAAAGAAAGTGACACTAGGGTTGGACAGAGCTAAAAAGAAGTAGGAAAATGAGTGAAATAAATATAATGGTTAAATTATTAAAGCACTTTGCTGAAAAGGTCTAATGCTATGAAACCGAAATCAAATTTGTACATTACACAAAAAGTTGCACTGCAAATATATACAAAATTGTAGCCCATTTTGTAAGAGCTTGTGGCAAGCCTGTCATATTTATTGACCCAGGTCTCTTCCTTCAAAATAGATGAGTTGAAATTACGACCTCCAATATAGGAACTGAATCCTATATTCATGGATGTAATAATCTGGAAATGTCTGGTTTATAGTGTAGGAAAAAATAAAATGCATAACATTATCTATACTTTTTGACATAGAAGGGAATCTATGTTACTTTCATATTTTCATGATATAATCATAAGAATGAGATAATCAAGGGTTAAATATTACAAAGAGATTGTATCTCCAAGAATACTAATGGAGGCATGTGTGACTATCCTTGTCCTTTCTGTACAATGAATCAGCCACAACATAATTACAGAGTAGTGATATTTATAGGAATAGTATAGTTCAGAAATTGTTGTTTCCATATGGACCAGTTTCTATAAATAACTATACTTGGGAATAATCAGTTCTGGAATAATTCATTAGAGTGTCTAAAATATGAAAAGGTCAGTCTGTTTGCTATTCAGTAAAAATTTTAAAAGTCTGTGCAAGTGAGGGAAAAGAAATGTCCAACAATTAGCCACAACAGGGATCCTGGAATTCTAAAATTAGACATTTTAAAAAGAAGAAATATTGGACTACAATTAGCAATATAACTATTTGTATTTTGTTGTGTAAACCAACATGGACTAGGAAACATAGCAGGTTTTTTTTCAGGCCACTGGATTTTCAACAACATTTTGGTTGTATTATTTAACACTTCTGGGCACTTTGTAGTGATTAATTTACTTAGTCTAATACATACGTAATATACATACATTGCTCTATGTCAGCTGGACTAGTAAATGAAATTAAACAAAGTCAAATAAGAAAGTTTCATGCTTAGCTAAACTGAACTGAAGAAGTTTCTTGGAGGAGAAGCGAAATGTCTTCAAGGAAAAACAAAGTCCACTTGTCTTTTGAAAAAGCACCTTTGGGATAACGATAATTTGGATGACTGAGAATCTCCAGTACTTTAGAAAGTACTTCTAAAATACCAGTACAATACCATTTTTTCTGCAAAGAGGATGAAAGAAGGGATAAAGCTTTTTAGTGAGTGATGGCAATGACTTTGGAGAAGGCAGCCAGAAGCCATTAGGACAGCAAAAAGTGTAGGACAAACTGTGTTTTAATCCCAGGGTAGGAAAGTATTGAATATACAGACTGACTTTCTAATCCATTGGCACTAACCTCTATGAATGAACTGGTTCCTCCTCAGCCAGATGGACAGAGATGAAAAATCCAGATAGACTTAAGGCTGGTCTGGTAATTAAAGTCAAAGTAAGAGCAACCAACAACAGAGTGGATGCTTTCATTCTTTATTTTCCATTTCAGAATATTAAAAAAAGACTTTAACTCAAAGAAGTGTGTTCATTTCAGAAAAGGTTAATCACTGTTTCCATTCCATTACTTAGATAGATGACAGATAAATAGATAGATAGATAGATAGATAGATAGATAGATAGATAGATAGATAGATAGATAGATAGATAGATAGGGATGGATGGATGATAAGATACTTGGTTCTACTACCATAGTCACACATCTATTGAAAAACCACCCTGTCATTCTTTGTAGTGTACATAAAGGATAAGACTATAGAGACATGTAATTACTGAGATTCATTCAATGGGACACCTATACAACCTTTTGTGTTGATAGCTGATATTTTAAAGTCACTTTGCTTAGTACAGTTGCATGGACTAATCTGCTCATGGGCATGGCAGCACCTTTCAGTCCTGCAGAGTTGGCCAAAAGGCACTTAAATACATACTACAAGCATACCTCATGGCAGTACAGCTGAAACTCAGTATTGCAAGCTGAAATGATGGGATTGACAATGTCTAACAGGATTCCCTTATAGTCACTAAACTACAAGAAGTCACACTTTCTAGAAATTTCAGTTAGCAAATATTTTAGAATAATTAAATTTATAACCTAAATATGAATTCAAAACAGTGAAGGTAATTTTACTTTCGATGGCTTTGGGAAGTCTTGCATACAGCCTAAGGTAATTATGTGTCATACTTGATCTTCAAAGTGAAATTGGTATTCCCATGATAAATTTGTTAACAAGCTTTACTGACACCTTCAGTTATTGTTTGATGATTTTAGCAATGTTGGTTGAAAGCTTCAGGGCTTCACCCATCCCCACTTAGCATCCAGGCAATGTGTCAATCTATTAATTTCCCACATCTAAACAGGGCCTTGACATATGTGAGTGGACAGTTGTAGACCTTCACTTCCACTCAACAATCTCAAGAAAAAAGTGACATCCAATGCTGTTCCTCATTTTTTGAGTCCTTCACAACCATTAGACATTCACACTGAAGGATAAGTAAGAGCAAATTAAAATTTGAGTAATCCAATAAAAATAAACCATTAGGGATTTGTAGTGTGTATGTCTCTCTGTGTGTGCATGTGTGCATGTATATGTGCATGCTTATTACACATAATTTGGATAGTCTAAATTTAGGGGAAAAAAATAAAAATCCTTTCCTGACTATTTGATTTCATACATACCCATTGCAGAGTGAAGATAATTTTAACAAAGTACAGCTAGCAACTCACATTCCCTTTTTTTTCATTCCTGACATTTCTTCATATCTAACTGTTAGATATGATGACAGTAAATGAATGACCTTATATCTCATCCTAATATGCACTTTTTCACCGGTGGAAATTATGATTATTCTGATTGCTACTTTCTTTCTGTTTCATTTTCAGGAGCTTTCATATCTCCTAGCATGAAATATGCATGTTTCAATGTTACTGTTTTTCTTAAGAATGGAAAATTTATATGCAGGCTCTTGAAAACTTTTATGCAGAATGACATTTTGAGTCCTGCAGTTCCTGCTTTGACATTAGAACTCCATAGGTAATCATCTATCTCATCAGAATTTCAGCTGGTTGCATTAATCCATGCTGTTACCCACAATTGCACACTTTAGTTTAAGATCCAAGATTTCTTGGAAATATATGTGTATCACTTTTGAATCCTGTTCTGAGAATTTAATGCACTTATTCTTTACATTCTAAAATGAAAGTATTGGGCTAGAGAAACAACATCTGATAATAAGGGATGGATATGATTTGAGTTTATACTGAAGCTTTATATATCATACACAAAGTTTGTGAGTTACTCTCTTTCAGCCCAATCCATCTCACAGGGTTGTTGTGTGGAAAACAGGAGAAGGAAGATGTTGGCCCTCTTAAATTATTTACAAAAATAATAAAGCAATAATAAACAAACAAATAAATGAAATTTTCAGTGACAAAATCATAATGATGAAACAAGTTAGTTTGTATTTGCTAGATTTTATCTTCCCTTTGTCAATATTAATCAATAGGAGGTGCAATATTGGTCAATAGGTGGTACAGTAGTTAGAATGCAGTATTGCAGGTTAACTCTGTCCACCGCTGAGTTTGATCCTGATCGGCTCAAGGTAGACTCAGCCTTCCATCCTTCCAAGGTCAGTAGAATGAGGAACCAGATTGTTGGGGCAATATGCTGACATTTGTAAACCTCTCAGAGAGTGCTCTAAAGCACTATGGAATGCTATACAAGTGTAGTGTAAGTGTTACTGCTTAGTATCAACACATTGTCATTGGCCACAATTCAGATTCAGAAACTGACTCTGACTCTCACAATGCTGCTCCAACTGAGTCTGTAGATCAGCGGTCTTCAAACTTGACAGTTTGAAGACTTATGGACTTCAACTCCCAGAATTCCTCCTCCAGTCATGTTAGCTCAGGAATTCTGAGAGTTGAAGTCCACAAGTCTTAAACTTGCCAAGTTTGAAGACCCTTGCTATTGATTGTCAGCCTCAGGAATCTTGAAGCCTTGATTCATTTGAACAGCATGGTCAGCCACAGACATTTTCAGCTGCAGCAGTTGAGGCACAATTTCAAGCCACAGTTCTTAATGCACATGGCAATGAGCAGAGCAACACCATTCAATGAGGCTCCTCACTAGACAAAATGAAGCCTAAGTAACTGCAGCCAGCTACCAGATAGATTTATGTAGCTGTTTGCCTTCAGCATTAGTTGAAATCAAGTATTTGGAATTCCAGCTCATGACTGTTGTTACTGTATTTCTTTGCTCTTGAACCCTTGGCTATGGGACTGGCTGACTATACAAATAGGGTCTATTGTTCCTGGAATGAATTTGGACAATTTTATTGCTACTTGAACATCAAACAGACTTATTTGATAAGCATTCTTTGCACAGATGTTGATTTATGATCTTGTTATCTTGTTATCTGCTTAGTTGTAGTAAATAACTCCTTATTAGCAACTATGTGTGTATGCATGCATGTATATGCACGCACACACATAATCTCATGTAATTCAGAGTCATACTTTATGTACTGTAACTATTTATGTATGAAGCCATTTATTTTGTCATTATTACTTTCCTAAACTTTTCTTGTCATTCATTTATAATTTACATTGGAGAAAGGGATTTATATATCTGAATAGTAAACAGATTGAATGATAATAAATCCTGTCTGCTATTAATATTCTTGCTAATGAATCTGTGATATGGAGAATGAACCCAAACATAGAAACACTGAAAATAATACTGAAAAAGTGTACACTTTTTTTTTCTTAACTTACTGCACCTCTGTATGGTTTGCCAATTGCACAGTGGCAGATAGGAAAGTACTCTGGAGGGTTACTGTCATTGCCCAGAAGATCATTGGTTGCCCTCTTTGGAGGAGCTTTATAGCTCCCGCTGCCTTAAGAAAGATCAAAACATTCTCAAAAATCCATCTCATCCTGGGAACCCTTTTTTGAACTATTACCATCTGGCAGATGGTACAGAATAATAAAAACAAGGACAAGGCTGAAAAACAACTTCTATCCCAGGGCAGTAGCTCTTTTCAATTCTATTGTATAGTGCAGAATTGGTGCGGTGTCGGGGGTTTCAGTTCAATGTGTGGAGTGTGAAGGATGTGTGTTTGTGTTTATTTTCATGGTCATGATGTGCACTGAAAATGGTGTTTGATTTCGCTGTATGAGCTGAAATGACAATAAAGTAAAGTAAGTACCTGTTGGTAAAGTACCTGTTGGTATGTAATGAATGTACTGGTATACCAGGTGAATGATACTAGATGCCTTTGGCTAAGTCTACTAAAGTTGGTTATCTGTTGCTTGCTGAAGAGCTAGCTAGAATTCATTCAAAAAGTCTCAGAACACTAAACACTAATTGTTAATATAATAGAAAGACTAGACTGTAATAGAACAAAAAGAAAGAAATAGAAAAACTGAATGTTCCAATGAGATATATGTCCCATTCCATATTTACATGTAGTAGTAATTTAACATTACTTGAAAATGCTTATTCAGTTTTAAATAAAGGTAAAGGTAAAAAAGATCTGGCCATCCAAAATGTTGTGCCACTGCTCCCCCTTAGCAGTTACATGAGCACATTTTGGGTGCTTGGCAGCCTGCTTGCACTTATGACTGGTTGTGCCAACTGCCCCATGATCATGTTATTGCATTTGCAACCTTCAGAATAAGAGAATTGAGAGGGACTTTGGAGGTCTTCTAGTCTAATCCGCTGCTCAGGCAAGAAACCCTATACCATTTCAGACAAATGGTTGTCCAATTTCTTCTTTAAACCTTCCAGAATTAGAGCACTCACAACTTCTGGAGGCAAGTTGTTCCACTGATTAATTGTTCTGTCAGGAAATTTCTCCTTAGTTCTAGGTTGCTTCTCTCCTTGGTTAGTTTTGATCCATTACTTTTTGTTCTGCCTTCAGGTGTTTTGGAGAATAGGTTGACCTCTGCCTACCCTCTTCCTTGTGGCAGCTCCTTAGATATTGGAACACTGCTATTGTGTCTCCCCTAGTCCTTCTTTTCCTTAAGCTAGGCATACTCAATTTCTGTAACCGCTCTTTATATGTTGTAGTCTTCTGTCCCATAATCATTTTTGTTGCTGTTTTCTGTACTCTTTCTAGAATCTCAACATCTTTTTTACATTGTGGCAACCAAAACTAGTAGCAGTGTTATAAATCTGGTCTTATCCATGCATTATAAAGTGGTATTAACACTTCACATGATCTTGATTCTATCTCTCTTTTAATCCAGCCTAGGACTGCGTTGGCTTTTTTGGCAGCTGCAGCATATTGCTGGTTTATATTTCCATGATTGTCCACTAGGACTCCAAGATCCTTCTCACAGTTACTACTGTTGAGCCAAGTATCACTTATTTTATACCTGTGTGTTTGGTTTTTCTTACCTAAATGGACAGCCTTACTTCTTTCACCATTGAATTTTGTTTTGTTAGATAGAACCCAATGTCAAGATCCTTCTATACCTTAAGCTAATTGTCTGGAGTATTGGCTATACCTGCTAGCTTAGTGACATCTGCAAATAATCAATGAAGAAGCCAGCAAGGGAGGTTGCAAGTTATTACCAGTGGCCAAGAAGATCCCCTTTCATCTTTGAGGCTGGCTAAAGGACTGCCTGCCAAGAGAAGCTGAATTCTGCAATCCAGGTTCCATTCCTACAGGCTATTGGAGGCATTCTCTTCTGCTCATGGAGGGAATAAACTTCTCCACTGCTCCATTTCTGCAGCTTTTGAAGATGTTCGTTTCCCCTATGCTTATGGAGGGGAACTTCTCAGAAAAACTTCAGAAATTAGATGTTCCAGATCAGACCTTCCAGATCTAAGCTGCATTCCTGCAGGATTTTGGAGGAGTTCCCTCCCTGCGCATGGAGGGGAGCTGAAATCCTTTGACATTCTGTCTGTTGAATGATCCTGGAGATCACTTAACAACTGTAGCTACAAGTGCAGAAAATTTTGCTCAACAACCAAAATTCCAATCTCAATTATAATTGTAAATTGAAGACTATTTGCAGCTTATAAAACTCTTTTCTGTTTCCTTTTTATTCTTTTATTTTTTTCCCTCATTTTACTTGTTTGTACCTAGAAGTATCCAATAAAGCAAAATAAAAATATTTCACATAATTCTGCATAGTAAAGAGGCATAATAAGTCAAGAGGCCTCAATCACAATCATGTGTGTGCAGCATGTTTTGTTTCTCAATAGCTTATCAGTGGATCGGTTTTCCCACACACATAAATATTCATTTCTCACTGGTAACAAAACTGTCACTTGGGCAAAACCGCAATGAGCAAATAGATACCTTTTCTGTCTTAAGTTTCAGCCATGAGCAATGGAGTGAAACCTACCAGCATGAGCTGAAAGACCAGTGACAGTTCGTTTTATTCTTATCAGGAAAGCAATATCTTGTTCGCCTACATGGGAAGAGAGATTTACCGAATCACATTGCTGAGAGAGAAATAGAAGTTTGAACAAAGAGTTGACAAAAGGAAAGATCTACTGATATAAACCAGACATGGTGGCACTGTAGAAAACATAGAAGACAATTCTCAAGAGAGTTTGCAGTTTCAGATGAAAGTTATCGGGTGTATCAGATTTAAATGATTTGGAATCACAAGACTGATGGCTAGATAGCAGCTGAGCTTTAAGTCATCTGCTGCTGAGCTTTTTGCACAAACAACTAAAAAAGTAGACCAAAATAGGAAAATTTTGGCTAGGCAACCACTTTCTTAATTAGGCTGTAGAATCCAAAACTTCATAGCATTTTTGAGGTAACATGTACGACTCACTTAACTTGAGCAAAGTAGTTGTCTTTCAGCAATGCCATTTTCAGAATATTGTCATGCAATTCTCTGAACAATAGAGTATATTAATGAAACAAATATATATTAAGGTAAAAAAAACCTTTTAAAATAAATTTGGGAAAGAAAAAATGGATATTAAAAAAGGCACACAAAACATATGGACATTTTTGTTATGCTGATTTTCGTTAAAGTTGCAAAGTGATACAGAAATGGAATACAATGAATTGATGGCGAAAAATAAGACTTTGATATTGCATAACACAAACCAAACAATAATTCTTTTTCAAATTATAGACAAACATTATTGCTACTCTTTTTGCTAATATTAATAAAATCACATTCAGTTATGTATCTTTGGAAATCATTCAATTGATGTAATTAATTGAATAATGTTATATATGCCTGTAAATATCAGAAATTTGTTGAGTGTTGATATTCATTTGTCAATTTCAGGATTTACAATGGAATGATATATATATTTATTTTATTATTTTAAACATTTATATATCTGCTCATATCTAATTCTGGGCAACTCCCAATCAGAAATTTCAAAATCAATAATTAAACAACATAATTCAAAAATATATTAAAACCATAAACATTAAAAATCTGACACCAAAGATAAATAGTCCCACATAAAATCTTCTCACCCCACCTCACCCTATCCCAGTACATGGGGGAGAATCCAGATCTTTTTGGAAGACTAGGAGGATAGAAGCCTGCTAAACTTCAGGGGGGAGTGTTCCATAAGATGGTAATGTTTAATTGAAGAGACTAGGAGCATGACTAGGAGCATCTAGGGGTGGGATTCTATCGGTTCAGACCAGTTCTGGCAAAACAGTAGTTCTGGTGATCATTTGATCCGGACCACCCACCCCTGCCCTTTTCCTGTACTTTATTTCCTTGTTTCTGAGCACAGCTGATTCATGCAGCAGAGTGGTTTGCCGTGTATCAGCTGTTTTACTCACTGGGGCTGCAGCAGAAGGTAAGTATTATAGCTAAAAATGGTCTTTTCTAAATGCTGTGTATGTGCGCAAAGCATGCATTCACCGAACTGGTTGATACACTGGTTGAATCGCACCACTGATCCTATATGATCTGTGAGCTTTCCAGAAAATCATAAGAGATAGGGCCAACTTCAGCTTAAGATGAATGATGTTTCAAAGGGCAGATGCCTCAACAGAAAAAGGCTCATCTCCCATTCTCATCAGATGGAACTCCTTAGCAGACAGAATCCTCAATAATACCTCTTCTACCTGATCTGATGGTTAGATTTAATTGGGAATTGGTGGTCCCTCAAATAACCTAGCCCCATTCCAAAGGGGGCTTTAAATGTCAGAAACAGCACCTTGAATTGCACCCAAAGGCAAACGTAACTATTGCACCTCACAGAGCAGAGTTCTTATGTATGAATAAGGATGAAGTGACACATGAAATTTCCCATGCCACTACATTTTACACCATCTTCCATATATAATTCAAGAGCAATCCCATGGAGTGTATGTTACAGTAGACTAATTAGGAGATGGTCAGGATATGAGTAACCGTACAGAGTCTCATGATTCAGGAATGGGTGCAATTGGCGCAGAACACAAAATTTTGCAAGGGTAACTCCAGCATCACACTGTCCAAATAATTGTTCTACCTCTCTATAAGAGAGTCAGAAACACACAAATGGTTACCTTCTACTTTTAAATGTCTTTGAGCATTCTTTGTAGTTACATCAAACATAAGGTATGTACTGTATAATGTAAATTATCCTGCAGTCCATCAGTTTAGAATATGTCTTGCCTCCTTGTCTATCTGATGCTTTGATATAAAGTACAATTCCACCAAACATTAAAAAAAACAAAAAATAATTCCAAACAAAAGAAACCAGCAAAAGTTAGCAAGAGCTAGACTGACAACTATGGAGATAGAAATCATATTTTTCTGTTGAATAGGTGGAACAGTAATATTTGCTCATTCCTCCTTCACTGTCCAGCTCCTGCTGTGATCTCCAGCCTTTATCTAAGGAAAACATGATCCTCTGTGTGTGCATTTGTGTGTGTGTGTGTGTGTGTGTGCTTCTTTATGTTAACCCACAAGAGACTGGAAGTTGAGTCAATACAACTGGACTTTTTTTTGTTTATTTGAAACACTTCACTGGTTATCCAAGTAGCTTCTTCAGTCTGAGCAAGGGGGTTAGGGGGACCTTATATATGCCCTCCAAGGAGTTTCATTTATCATCTAATCTGAATAGGCTCATCAGGTGAATAGGCAGATCCTCATTGGGATGTAAATGTTCCAACTCTTGAATCCTTTTGTGGGTTGTTAAGTATGACCTCCCTGGTGAATCTGTGATTTTAATCTTCCTAGAGACTGCTAAAAGAGCAGGTTGTGTCTGAGACCTCCATCTCTAATGAGGGAAGATTATCCATGTTGACATAAATAGCAATAGCACTTAGACTTACATACCACTTTATAGGCTTTACAGGCCTCTCTAAGCGGTTTTACAGAGTCAGCATATTGCCCCCAACAATCTGGATCCTCATTTTACCCACCTCGGAAGGATGGAAGGCTGAGTCAACCTTGAGCCTTGTAAGATTTGAATTGTCAAATTGCAGGCAGCCACTAGTCAGCAGAAGTGGCCTGCAGTACTGCACTCTAACCACTGTGCCACCAAGGCTCTAAATGGATTCCTTCACACCTCTCTCAAACCACCTTTCTTTCCTATTTAGGAAATTTTAGCCAAGGAACAAAATGCCACAGTACAATTGTTATTCTAAGAGATTATTTGTTTAGGTATCCTACTGTGTTTTCCCCAAAATAAGACCCTATCTTATTTTTTTTTCAACAAAAAGGGCACTAGGTCTTATTTTCAGGGGAATGTCATCCACTGACACACACCCCTTGTGCATGTTGCCCCTGGCCTCCTTTTCACTGACAGAGGCCTTCAGGAATTTCTTCTGCAGCCACAAAGGCTGGCAAGGCTTTCCAGAAGGCCTCTGCAGCTGATAACAGAGATCCAGATCGATCCAGAGCTCTGTTATAAGCTGCATATGCCTTCAGGAAAGCATTGCCAGCTGCAGAAGAAATGGGCCAGCAAGGCAGGTGTCAGGGTTTTCCAGGCCTGGCTGCAACTGTCCGAAGGTAAGTCATAGGGCAGCTTCGTGCACCCTGGAGTGGACAGGGTCTTAATTAGGGCTTATTTTGCTGGGTAGGACTTATATTGGGTGCATGTGTAAAAAAATCAAGCTAGGATTTACTTTCAGAGTAGGCTATATTTTCAGGGAAGCCTGGTATTTACAAGGTTAACTATGAGAAAAATCATTAATTATATGTCCCTTCTTTTATCATGTTGTCAAAAAATGACCAATTTGAACACTAGTATACCAAAGCATTATTTTGAGTTTGAATTGAATACCAATTTATGGTAGTCATGGGCAAAAATAATTACTATAACAAAGCACATCTGACACATATAAATATATCCACACATAGGCCTTTTGCACAGAATTATTTTAATATAAGAGTCTTCATTCTCTCATTTTCTTTATTGCACAGAGTCTACTTATTAAAGTCCTTTTTGATCCTTACAATCTCTTTTACCATTCAAAAAACCAATAGGTTTATATTTTCAGGGAGCTTTGTGGTTTGAATATCAACTTCATTGGACAGAAAAGTTAAGATTCACATAACTTATAAATCCCACTTAAGCTGCAGAAATAATGTTGTATTTTAAGAATATTTCTTGCAATCTTTTCCTTTTAAGTATTCATGAGAAATTTAGCAATTTTATCAATCACAGAGAGGTTTTATTAAAAAAAACTAAAGGGATTTAAGCCATATACCAACCTTTTCATAATATAAATATGAGATGTGACTGAATAAATCTGATGATTGATATACCAACCTTTTCATAATATAAATATGAGATGAGTGACTGAATAAATCTGATGATTGATAGATAGATAGATGACAGATAGTATTTCCAGATGCTTGAGACAAAATCTGAAGCTCATCACAAAGAAATTGCTTCCTTGATTTCCATATATGCAATCGAAGCATATATGGATTATGCCCAGAAAGCAAATGTTCATTTTACATTTTAAATTTTTTTACCATTAAAACTCTTTCAATCTAACCTGAATTTTTCACCTGCAATCAGAAGACCTTTGTAAAATTTAAAATTGGAGGGGGGGGAGCATAAATTTGTATGGATAGGGGAATACCATAAATCTCATCCACTTCTTCACTCTTAAAAAAGATGCCATATGAATAGTTATTAGTATTAGTATTAGTACACACTACCATTTCATGTTTTAAATCTGCATAGCCTTGGACATCTGAATGAAATATTATAATTATTAACCATATCTTTATGAATGGTTCAGTCTAATCAAAGTATCATTGGGGCTGAGGGGAAAAAACAAATAAATTGTGATGTTACCCTCACCTTTTAAAAAAGAAGAGAAAAGAAAAAGGTTTCAATTCTTATTTTGTAACTGTTAAAACCAAAGTTGAAAGACTGAAATTATTCCTGGTAAACCACTATGCAATTGGAGCTGTGGATTATTAAAGTCCTGCTGAGTTTTCAAAGATGACTCCAGAGCATTACAATAGGTCATTTAAAGGTTCAACAGGAATGTTTCCTTCAATGATAGTTTCTGCAAAGCACCTTAACAAAGCTACTTTGTGAAGCCCTGCCTGTTCTTCCACTTCTAAAAGCAACCATGTTTTTTACTTTGAGATGCTCTAAAGATATCATCTATAAGTTTTAGTAACTGGATAGGGCTTCAGCTCGTGCCTGCACATACACAGAGTTACAACCTAACTCTACCAGTTAGCTTCTATAAGTGCCAGAAGATTGATTTGCCTTCAGGAAAGAATACTGACAAGAGATGAATTGCATTTTAGAAGGATGTGGAAGGTTGAGCTTGCCATATTCATCAAGAACACTTTAAACTAGTTCAAAGAAGTTCAAAGAAGAGAGGATGGTAAATACAGATGAGTGTACAGTTCAGAAGTGAGGGTGGAGAAAGTGGTCCAACAGCCAGAAACCAAAAGACATTACATAGGGAAAGAAACAGACAAGACAATATAAGAGGCAAGCCAGTAAGGAATGCCAGGTCTAGACCAAGGCAGCTTTATACCAATGCACGAAATCTGGGGAACATGAACTGGAAATCCTAGCACAGAAAAATAAATATGATATCATAAATATTATTGTAACATATCATGATACAGGAGTAGTACATAGTGTTGGAAAGCCACAGCTTATATAAAACAAATATGGTCAACAAAAAGGGAGAAGGAGTTGTCTTGGATGTGATGAAGAATCTACAGAAAACCATGTTTTGAAGCATACAGAACTTATCTGGGTAAGAGAAAAGGAAACAGAAATGTTAAAGAAACAGTTTCTTTGGTACTGGAGTTTGGTACTGTATAGGTTTTAAGACAAGCTGAGGAGGAGGGTGAAATTTTTCTGCAGCAAATGACCACCTATTAAGGAAGCATGAGATAGCAATTCTGGGAGATTTTAACTACACAGTTATTTGTTGGAAATGTTATTCTGTGTCATTTTACAGGTCTGAGAAATTTCTTATCATCTCTTGCAGACAACTTCATTTGTCAAAATGTAGAAAAGGGAAACAAGGGAGTCTGCTATCCTGGATTTAATCTCACTGATAGGGAAGAAATGGTTGATGAAGTAAAGGTAACTGGGAATTAGCTGAATCATGGGAAAGAGAAACTGCAAACAGTTAGACTTTAATATTAAACTTCAGAAGAACTGGCGTTGATGGATTCAGAAGAGTAGTAGGAAGGATGCAATGGATTTATATTGTAAAGGAAAAAAATTATCCAAGGCACTAAAGGCAAAAACTTAAACTATTCCTACAAGAAGGAAGAATGAGAAACATCCAATGAAACCAAACTGGATCTACACTGAATGCTTAAAAGAAAGAAGAAATAAAGAAGAAATTGAAAGAGAGAAATATTTCCAAAGAGGAACACAAAGCAGGCTGTAAAAATTCCAGGTCTAACGTGAGAAAAGCTAAAGTCCAGTATGAAGTTAGGCTAATAGTAGCTGCCAAAAACAGAAAAACATATTTTTCCAGGTATGTCAGAAGTAACAGGAAAGAGACAATAGATCTTCTGTATAGGGAAAGTGGTGAAATGGTTAAGGAGGACAGTGAAAAGGCAGAACTTCTCAATTCCCATTTTGCATCTGTTTTATCTCAGAAGCTGCTTGAATTCTCAGTTGGCCTCTTCTATATTTAATGGGGGGAGGAAGTGATGAAATTCTGGCTAATCTAAATACATTGAAGTCTCCAGATCCACCTGAATTACACTGTAGAGTTTTGAAGGAACTAAACAAAGTAATTGCAGAACCACTCTCAATAAACCTTGAGAAATGCCCAAGAAAAGCTGAAGTTCCAGAAGACCGGTGAATGGTTAATGTCATTGCTATTTTCAAGAAGAAAGAAGAAGCAGGATCCAAGAAAAGAGCCCCAACTCTTTCTCATATGGGAGCTGCTCTAGCAACATTGTCATATTGGTTGCCCTTTAATGCTATAATAATTTGTTAATAATTTCTTAAAGTCACAACATCTCAAATGCCACCACAGTATTATCAAAGATTTGTATAAAAGCATTATAATCTACTTTATTTTTAATTCCATTGTTAAGGATTTTGTGGGTTGTTTTTTTTTACAGAAGCTTCACACTGGATTGATATTTTCATTAAGTAGTACATGACCACAAGTTTCTTGGCAATAACAGAAACAAAATATCATTATTTTTCATTATTAAGTATTCTGATGGTTCGTAACTCTATTCAATAGGATCCAATCCTTGTGGTGAGTCCAAGGAATATCTGCAAGCTTTCTGGAAAGACTATTCAAGGGCTGTGTTGGATGAAGACACTCATATCTGCTATAAGCCATGCTATAATTGTGTAGGTCCATTGCAATTGACTGAAGCATGGTCTAGCATGGTTACCTAGGAAAACTTCAGGTCATTTTATCCAAATGAAGTGGACAAGATCCTCAAAGCTGCAACTATCTGCATATAAGATCAATGTATCTGACATACAAATAAAGAAACAAACAAACATACCTCCTGATTGATCAAAGCTCCCAAGAGACAACATGTAGCTTAAGCCAGGCAGTGGTAAATGCATCCTTAAAGGAAGAGATGGTTCTGTTAGCTCTTAAAGAGGCAGTGTTGTTTTATATGCTATAATTTTTTTTTATTTCCAACTGATTTCAATCTGCATATGAAATCATACAGGTAGTCCTTGACTTACAACCACAATTGAGCTGTTGCTAAGCAAGACAGTTGTTAAGTAAGTTTTGCCCCATTTTACATCCTTTCTTTCTACAGTTGTTAAGTTAGTCACACAGTTGTTAAGTGAATCTGGCTTCCCCCATTGACTTTGCTTGTCAGAAGGTCACAAAAGAAGATCACATCTCCCTGGGACACTGCAACTGTCATAAATATGAACCAGTTGCCACACATCCAAATTTTGATCACATGACCATGAGGGTGCTGCAATAGTTATAAGTCACATTTTTCAATGGCATTGTAACTTTGAACAGTCACTAAATGAATAGTAAGTCAAGGACTACCTGTACTGGTTACTGACATGGGGTGGGTTGTTAGGGGGGAGAGAGGAACAGTTTTCCAAAAGTCAATTTGATTCAGTTAGAGGGAAAACATGTCCTCTACAATCATTCATTCACTTATTGCAGTTACATCTCAAGTTTCCTTTAAGATTTCAATCTGTCCTTCTATTTTATTCCCAAACAATTCCAAAAATAATTTGAGAGGTAGGTTGAGTTGAGATCACTTCAAAGTTCCCAAGTAAGCTTTCATATTGAGGAATGGACTTGAACATTATCTTTCATGGTCCTACCCACATTGGCTATCTTCAATAAACAAGATTATTAGTATAGTAAATTAAGTAAGAAGTCCTTAAACTAACTTGTTGATTGTTGTTGATTGTTGTTAACAAACAATTCTAATTTTTAACTTCTGTTCTACTTCATGTTCATCAAAAGCAGAAATCCTGTCCTAAACTGAATAAAAAATGTCTGGTCCTCTGGAATAAAGATTTCAATCTAACTCACAGCAGGAATGGCAAAGAAAAAAGGCAGATGCTTTTGCTATAGAGCAGTTCAAGAGCACACTGACATTCAGAAAGTATATATCCAAGACTTGCTTTCTTCCTATGAACTGTTGCTTTCGGAGCCTTGAGTTCATTATTTTACTGCTAGAGTTCACATTGCTGGATTCACTTGGGAAGAGGAACCTGAAAAGATTTTTAACCAGAGGATGAGTAAAAGATAAGGACATGAAACTCATCCTAGGGAAGAAAATGGACAGAAGACAAAAGTAAATTTTATATTTGAATAGACATTTTGAAGTTGTCTAAAAGAGAGTTTTGAAGCCTCCTATAAGTCTATTGCAACAACCTACATAATTAAAATAAGACAGTTCAGATCAAATTATTGTAAGCAGGGCAATAAATTTACAATGCAGTTCTATACATTTCTGCTCAAAAATCTCACAAAATTTATTAAGACTTATTCCCAGAAATGTAACCTTAATTATTCTTTTTAAAAAAAAAAAAATCCTAATGCAATGTACTTTGCATTTAGGTCACTTTTGTAGCCAAAATATTTGTTATAAATATATACGCGCGTCTCTCGTGTCGGCTTGACCCACGTTTGTGTGAACCGCGCAGCTCGCCTGCAGGCCGGAGTCCACCCGCGGGGGCCGCCGAGCGCTCTAATAGCAGCGGCGTCGCATCACACGAAGACAAAGATTCGTTCGGGGCACGGAGCGAACGTTCTCACGACCCGTGAAGGAGCTCAAACAGACAGCCCGGAGGCGCAAAGGAACAAAGCAGGAACAAAGGCAAGCGGGCGAGGGCCGGGAGCGGAGTGGGGACGCCATTTTAACCGGGACAAGCCTCGCAGACAAAGAAAAATCCAAGCGGCGGATCCGCGGAAAAGCAAGGCTCGTTCTTGCAAGGGATCCGCTAGGAATCCAAGTTAGGATTTTCTGTCCCGAAGTTGGTTAGGGAGACGACGGGCAGCGAAGGAGGGAAAAAATCGGAGGAGACACCGCTACCGCTGCTACCGCTTCACTCCGGAGAGAGAAGGAGGAAAGCCCGAGGAGCGCCGGCCGGGAGGATCGCTCCCTGAGCGAGAACGCTCCAAACGTGGCTTTTTCCCCAACTTCGAGAGTTTTCCCCTCAACTGCTGAGTGAGAATCTAACTTTTCACAGGAGCGACGAGCTATGAGTCTGTCTCCAGAAGTTTTGCAGCTAGGGTGTGAAGCAAACTGCCTCCTCCCTGCCGCCCCCATTTCCCTCTTCCCTCTTTTCTCCTCGCCAAATTGCTAATCCGGACTCTAGGAGTGACAGAAGCAGAGGTATATTAAAGCCACGAATAGAAGCAGAGGTATATTAAAGCCAGGAGTGAATGCTCAATACAAATCTCAGTCTACACAGTAAAAATATAAACTGTTTGAATTTACCAGTGCAAAACGTGCCTCTTTCTCTTAAAAGCAACAAACTTTGAAATTGTATTCAGTTAACTAGGAGGGGCCCAGAAATCTCATTCATCAAGGGAAAACAAAAACAAATAGTTTCCTGTGAGCTGTTCAATCTTTCCTTCACTCGAATAAAAACCCTTGGAACACTGTGTTACAACTTCCTGTTTACAGAGTAATAGCGATCTGCTATTCACAGAGCGATAAATTCCTCTCATCAGCTGCTAGTAAAACAATCAACCCGTTCCTTGCAAACTCCAAATAATACCTCATTACCTCAAAACTTACAACTTTTCTACCTCATCACCTATATCAACGATTAGATAATCAATTTCTATAAAATATTTTATTAATGGTTTAATTGATTTATTGTTTTTAATTGATTAGTGTGATTAGAGTGTTTAGTGCAAACAGTGTGATTACTGACTAGTTTAAAAGATCAAAAATTCATGTAATTTAATTGAATAGCAAAATCATTGATTTAGTGAATTTAAATGAACAGTGTGATTAATGATTAGTGTAATTATTTGATTAGTGATTAGAGTAATTAATTGATCAGGCTGATTGTTGCTCAGGAATATTATCTGACTTGAGAGATTACTACAATTGATTGTTTGATATTGTTTGATGTAATATTGGCTATATAGATTACCCAAAATTGTTCCTTTAATTAATTCAATCAACGTACTATTTTACCAATCCTACCATGCCAAAAAGAAAATCCTACGTCAAACCACAACCTAAAGAGAAGATAATCCCCACCAATGAACCACAAGACTCCTGCACATGCCTTAAATGCTACAAAAATCTAAAGGATAATAAATACTCCATCAAATGTTCTCTGTGTAAAAAATACACTCATCATGACTGCTTGGGATTACCTGAGCAAATGATTCAATACCTAGAATCATCCAATGAGTTTCCATATTTCTGCAAATCATGCATACCCAAACTGGACCTGTCTGAAAGAGATGATACCATCGAAACCATTGAAACATCCCCAACCATCGAAACCATTAAAACATCCCTCAACACCATAGTAGCATCCCTGGACGCCGTAAAAGAAAGAATAACCAACCTTGAAAAAAAAGACACAACGCAAAAACCTGAACATCAAATAGCTACAAACCACATCTCCACCCAACAACCACAATCCAATCCAAAACCCAATCCACAAATAAACACAACCCAGACAAATATTGATATCCCAATCCTCATCAAAGAAGCTGTTGAGCGTGAACGGAAATGTCCAAACGCCATCTTATTTGGTCTAGAAGACATCAATGTCAAAGATGACATCACAACTGTCCGAAACATCATCAGAGATTATCAAGCATCAACCATCTCCGCTGATGAAATACTTGACATTTCCCGCATCGACCGAGAGCTCAAAAATAGAGACGGCACTCTGGCCCCACGCTTGTGCAGGGTTGTTAGGTATAACATTGATACCAAATATGGTTTGGGTGAATAAATATATAAAACTTAGATATCATGGTTTAAGTGCTTATCACTTTAAGCACAATGCAGCAGGCAATTAGCCGATTAAGGGTGCGGTTAGAAGTTACAATATAAGGAAGCATTAGAAGCTGGAAAGCTTACTGTAACTGACTGTAACTGTGTGCTGCTGCGACTAACTGTGTGTTACTGTGACTAACTGTGATTACTGACTGTGAGTGCCTGTGACTGAACTATTATTGTTTGCTACTGTTTGCTGATTTACTGCGTAATTCTACTGAATATCCAGCGTTTGTTTCTCTGGAGAGTGAAACCGGAGGAGGAGAAGATATCTTTATCGGCTGATAAAGATATTGCAAGGACTCTTAACTTGGACTATACTAGTGAGTCTTACTGGATGGAAATACTGTGAATGACTTAATGGACTGAATGATAATGCTTAAACTCTAACTGGATTAAAAACTATTTAAACTACAAACAGTGTTTGTGTTCAGTGTGTGTATACTCTGGGGCCCTTCCTGGTTTGACTACTGCTGCAATACTCTTCTAGGGGTTAATCCCCAAACCCTAACATTGGTTATGGGCCCAGCAGCATAGTCTAACTAACCAGGATATAGCAGAGAGAGTTGGTGTGAGTTGCACATTACTGTAAAAACAAACTGTTTTAATTAGTTTAAAATAGTCAAAATATCTGAAGAGTAATGGCACAAGTAAATTTGTCACAATTGTCCATGATATCCAGGCTGGATGGAACAAACTATGTTTCATGGTCAATGAAATGTAGTTTACTTCTACGCAGAGAAGGTTTGTGGGACATTATAGCAAACCCACCAGATGTGAGTAGATGGGATCCTGCTAATGATGATGATAAAGAAAAGTTACAAGACTTTAAACTGAAGAATGAGCAGGCTTTATGCATCATAGGACTGACTCTCTGTGATCAGCAGCTTGTCCATATTCGTGGAGAAGAAAATGCTGCAAACTGCTGGGAGAACCTCAGGAAGATTTATGTTCGGGACAGTGTAGGAGCACATATAAATCTTACACGGAAGCTTTTTCGAACGCATCTTCAGAGGAATGGAGATATGTTAGTTCATTTAAACTGTATGAAGAGCATTTTTCAAGATTTGCAAGAAAAAGAGCTTATATTTAATGAACTGCAACAAGTCTACATAATATTATCTTCATTAGATCAAAGCTATGATGACTATGTGACTTCGTTGGAAGTATTGCCAAAAGAAAGCCTCTCATTAACCGAGATTACAGGCAGGCTACTAGAAGAAGCCAGAAGAAGGCGTGAGCGTGACGAGCTGAGAGAAGATAAGAAAGAAGAGAAATTATCTTCAAAGCTTGAAAGAAACCAGCAAAGCAAAGTAAAGCACCTGGAAGAAGAGAATTTATCTTCGACAGCATACACAATTAAAAAGTGTTTTAATTGTGGAGGCAGAGGACATTTGGCAAGATTCTGCAAAAAGAGAAAAAGCCAGAATGTAATAAAGCCAAAGAAAGAATTTGAACTAGCCACGATTAGCAACTCTGATGTGAAGAATAATCTATGGGTGGTTGACAGTGGCGCATCCCACTGCATCACAAGAGATAAGACAAAATTTATAAAAATGTCTACAAGCTCTCAACATATATCACTTGCCAATGGCTGGAACCTGAAAGCGAAAGGTCAAGGTTTTGCACGTTGTTCGTATATAAACCAGGATATAAAAATGTTGTATGTACCGCAACTAAAGTTTAATTTGCTTTCAGTAAGGGTATTAGATAAATTAGGTTATGTAATTACTTTTAAAGATAATAATTGCATAATTGAAAAAGATAACAAAAGGGTAACTGCAGCTTTAAATGGAACATTATATGTCTTAGATAATAGTAAGAAAGGGGAGGCACAAACTGTATTTAATAATATAAAGCCTCATGAAGAATGTATCCATTTATTGCATAGGCGTTTGGGGCATGTAAATTTTAAAATGCTAAAACGTACAGTTGAGTTATCTGAAGGAATAAGGTTAAAATCTTGTGATAAATATTTGCGTTGTAATGTTTGCTGTGAAGATAAGAGCAAAGTATTGCCTGCAAATAGGCTAAATGGTTTCAAAACAAAAGAACCTTTAGAAGTAGTATTTGCAGACATAATAGGTCCAAAGAAACCCAGTATGGGGGTGCTAGATATATACTGAGCATTATGGATCATTATTCTAGATATGGGTTTTGCTATTTAATGAAAAGCAAAACTGAAACATATCAACATTTTTTCAATTGGCTTAGGTTTGCTGAAAGAAAGTCTAAACGTCAACTGATAACCCTGGTGACAGACAATGGTACGGAATTTATTAATAACAAATTCCAGAACAGACTTAAGGTAGCTGGAATAGAGCATAAGAAGTCTGCTCCATACAGGCCAAAACATATTATTTATATGAAAAAACCTGTTTACAGGCAATGGTTAGAACAATGTTAAATGATTCTGGGTTACCTGATTCTTTGTGGGGGGAGGCTACAATGTGTGCTAATAACATATTGAACAACGTTGTTAATACAACAACAGGTGAAATACCATTTACCAGGTGGCATGGCAGGAAACCTGATCTAAGTTACCTGCACACATTTGGTGCACCAGCATGGGTGCATATTCCTGCACAACTCAGAAAAAAAGGGCAACATAGAGCTAAAAGATTTTTCTTCGTTGGTTATCAGGCAAACCATAGGGCATATAGATTTTGGGAGAAAGGCACATCTAAAGTGTTATGTAGTGCTAGTGCCCAATTTCTAGAACATGAAGGATGGGAGAAATTAGAACAGGATGCCAATAAAGAGGTAATTATTGAATCCTATAGAAATCCCATTAGTTATCCCTGTAACTTTAAAAATAAAGTAAAGAGACAAATACAGGATGAAATTGTGCCCATAAAGGAAGAAACAGATTCAATAGCTGAACAGGATGAGGAAGATGAACAGGTAGTAGTTCAACAAAGTCCTCCTGTAAGCCCTGTAATTCCCAGAAGAACTACACGTGTATCTAGACCGCCTGATAGGTACCAGGCTAACACAGTGTGCCAGATTAATCAAGTTCCTAATTCTGTTGAAGAAATTAAAAAGTATCCTATTAAGGAAAAAGAAAAATGGTATGCAGCAATGAATAAGGAACTGAATTCATTAAGTGATATGAAGGTATATGAAAATGCCAAATTACCTGTAGGAAAGAAATCCATTGGCTGCAAATGGATATTTAAGGTAAAAACAGATAAAGATGGTAAATTAATCCATAAGGCAAGGTTAGTAGCCCAAGGTTTTAGGCAGAATGCTAATGACTATGATGAGGTGTTTGCACCTAGTCTTAAGGCAGCAACCTTGAGGGCAGCTTTAGTGTGGGCAGCTAGTAAAAACTATATAGTTAACCATTTAGATGTGGAAACTGCTTACTTGCACGCCCCATTAAAACATACTATTTATATGAAAAAACCTGTTGGTATTAAAAGTGAAAATAAGGATAATAATGATTGTTGGTTGTTAAAGAAAAGCCTCTATGGTCTTAAACAATCAGGCTATGAATGGAACCAGTATATTGTAAAGGAACTAGACAATATAGGATTTAAAGCTGGTTTAGCCGATCCATGTCTGTTTAAGAGGGAGACAAATGGGAAAGTATCATTATTATTACTATTCACAGATGACATTGCATTGATAACTGAAACTAATGATGAAGCAAATAAAATAATAGCATCATTAGGAAAGAGAATAAAGATCAAGCAATTAGGGGAGATAAAGAAGTATCTCGGTTTGAATATAAAGAAAACACGGAAAGGTTTTAAGATATCTCAGGAAGATAAGATAAGCAAATTGCTAAAAGATTACAAGATGGAGCTTTGTAAGCCAGCTAAGACTCCAATGAGTCAGGAGTTTAGCAACACTGATGAACAAAGCCCTGAGTTTGATAAGGTGATTTATCAATCTTTAATTGGTAGTTTGAGTTATATTAGTAATTGGTCTAGACCAGATATATCGTACTGCGTGAATCAGTTGGCTAGATTCAATTCTGCACCATGTGAAAGACACTGGAATGCAGCTAAGAGGATATTAAGATATCTTAAAAGACAATGAATTATTCATTGTATTTAGAACCAAAGGGTGATTTAATTTTGAGTGCTTATGCAGATGCTAGCTTTGCATCAGAAAGAGACACTAGAAAGTCGACTTCAGGAACAGCCATAATGCTGGGTAAGACATTAATAGGCTGGAAGTCAATAAGACAACAGCATATAAGTTTGTCTACTATGGAGGCAGAATTCTCCTGTTTATCATTGTTATGTACAGAATTAATAATGTATAAACAAATGTTAATTGATATAGGTATAACAGTAGATTATCCTATAATTATACATGAAGATAATCAGGCAGCAATTCAAATGGCCACAAATATTGGAGTAAAAACAAGGAGCAAGCATACAGATCTAAGATACCTAAACGTGAGACAATCTGTAAGAAGTAAGATGATTCAGCTAGAGTACTGTATGTCGGAGGACAATTTAGCTGATAATTTTACTAAAGCCCAAGGTGCCAGTAAGCACCAGGAGAGTTGTGAAAAATATGGGATTAGATTGTAAAGGTATTATATATTTATTTCACCCAAAAGGGGAGTATGTTAGGTATAACATTGATACCAAATATGGTTTGGGTGAATAAATATATAAAACTTAGATATCATGGTTTAAGTGCTTATCACTTTAAGCACAATGCAGCAGGCAATTAGCCGATTAAGGGTGCGGTTAGAAGTTACAATATAAGGAAGCATTAGAAGCTGGAAAGCTTACTGTAACTGACTGTAACTGTGTGCTGCTGCGACTAACTGTGTGTTACTGTGACTAACTGTGATTACTGACTGTGAGTGCCTGTGACTGAACTATTATTGTTTGCTACTGTTTGCTGATTTACTGCGTAATTCTACTGAATATCCAGCGTTTGTTTCTCTGGAGAGTGAAACCGGAGGAGGAGAAGATATCTTTATCGGCTGATAAAGATATTGCAAGGACTCTTAACTTGGACTATACTAGTGAGTCTTACTGGATGGAAATACTGTGAATGACTTAATGGACTGAATGATAATGCTTAAACTCTAACTGGATTAAAAACTATTTAAACTACAAACAGTGTTTGTGTTCAGTGTGTGTATACTCTGGGGCCCTTCCTGGTTTGACTACTGCTGCAATACTCTTCTAGGGGTTAATCCCCAAACCCTAACAAGGGTCATTTGCAAAAATGAATCAAGCAAACGTAAATTCATTTATACTATAAACTCATTCGCCAAAACCAACACCAACCACAAGAACCTCCGTTGCCGCCCTGACCTAACCATACAGCAACGTGCCCGCTCCCGTGTACTCCGCATCGAACTCAAAAACCGTCTAGACAATGGAGAGAAGGACCTGTACATTGACTACCATGCTGACTGTATCAAAAGTAAGCCACGCAACCCAATACTCAACTTTTACCCTCAACCTCAACCCTACCTCAACCCATCCACCATCACCCAAGACTAGGCACGCACGCCCCCAACTACCTCAATTCCAACTACTGCCGTACTTAAATGCAAACTACTCAATGCAAGAAGCCTCGTGAATAAAATACCTGAATTTCTCATCCTCCTAAATATGGCTAACTTCGACATTATATTTGTCTGTGAAACATGGCTCAATGCATCTCTCCCCGACTCCATTACCACAGTAAGAGACTATCATGTTTACCGATCAGATCGTGAAAATCGTCGAGGAGGTGGTGTTGCTATATTCTATAAAAAATCCTTACATCTAAAAAATATCCAAGTTACCCAGGAGCTTACCCTTCCTGAAACCATCATCTGTGAACTATCCTTAAATATCACAATTCGATTCTTACTATGTTACAGAGCACCTGATTATGACATCGAACATGTAAACAAGCTAAATACATTACTAACATGGGCTGCATCCTGCCCATACCCTTTTATCTTTCTTGGTGATTTCAATCTACCTCATATCGACTGGACCCTAAATAATTGTACAACTGAAATCATACACACAACCTTCTACAATGCTATTACAAATCTGGGACTGGAACAACTAGTAACCAACAACACTAGACTAAACAACTGCCTCGATCTCATCTTCTGCAATAGCTTGAATTTAATTTACGGAATACAAACTAACGAACCCTTTTCCAGCAGTGACCACAATATGATTGACTTTTATCTCAACATACGTCCACACAAAAATCACCACAATGATGTAATCCCCAATTGTAACTTCAAAAAAGGCAACTATGATCTTATAGACAACGACCTCTCATCCCTTGATTGGCAATCTCTATTCTCTGGATGCAATACCGTTGAAGACCATTACAACATATTCTTACTTGAAATCAAAAGAGTCATCAAACTATATGTTCCAACAACAACTCCCAAAACAAAACAAAAAAGCAGATTACCCATATCAATAAGGAAACTTCAATCCAAAAAGAGATCACTCTGGTGGAAAAACAAATCTGGTCACGTTGCCAATTTCAAAAACAGATACAAAAATTTATGCCACCAGATAAAGACCGAATGCACCAATTATCACATTAAACAAGAAGAAAACCTTCTAAGCACCAATTCCACCCGTGCTTTTTACAATTTTGTAAACAACAAACTAAAAGACTCAAGGTCCATCCCTCCCTTGATAGGACCTGATGGTAAAGACTGCAACGACGACACCATTAAAGCCAACATCTTTAACACATTCTTCGGCTCAGTATTTGTAAACAGCAATGGATCATGCCCAGTATTTCCTAGCCGTACCACAGATAACAACAATGACCTAATACATATCGATTTCACAGAAGACAATGTTGAAAAATCACTACGCAATCTAAAACCATCTCTATCTATTGGACCGGATGGAATATGTGCCTACTTTTTAAGAAAGCTATCCACTGCCATAGCCAAAACTCTAAGCATAATCTTTGAAAAATCTTTCAGGACCAGCTCCTTGCCTAACCTATGGTCACAAGCCACAGTCATCCCCATCTTCAAAAAGGGAGACCCAAGCCTAGTCGAAAATTACAGGCCAATCTCCTTATGCTGCGTCACCTGCAAAGTCATGGAATCAATTATTAACCAATCCATCATCCTCCATTTAGAGACAAACAACCTACTCTCCAATAAACAATTTGGTTTCAGAAAAAAACTATCCTGTAATCTGCAACTCTTACACTGCAAAAACTTATGGACGACACAACTCGACCAGGGCAAAGCAATAGACGCAATCTACATAGACTTCTGTAAAGCCTTTGATTCAGTGGTACACGACAAACTACTCCTAAAAATAAAATCCTATGGTATCTCTGGACAACTGAATAACTGGATAGAAGCATTCCTGTCAAACAGACAACAAATGGTCAAAATCGGGAGAGTCCTATCAAATCCAGTACCTGTCAATAGTGGTGTCCCTCAGGGCAGTGTTCTAGGACCAACTCTCTTCATACTCTACATAAACGACCTCTGTGATCTTACTAAGAGCAATTGCGTTCCCTTCGCTGATGATGTAAAGCTGTTCAATACCACAGACAATACTGCTACCCTACAAAAAGATCTTGACTATGTATCCGAATGGTCAAACAAATGGCAACTTCAAATCTCAACAAATAAATGCTCTGTCTTACATATTGGCAAAAAAAATCAGAAAATAAAATACAAGCTGAATAGTCAAGACCTTGTTGATGACCCAAGCTCTGTAAAGGACCTTGGAATACTCACCTCTAATGATCTGAGTGCTAGAGCCCACTGCAACTACATAGCCAAAAAGGCATTAAGAGTTGTTAACCTAATCCTACGTAGCTTTTTCTCTGGTAATATCACACTACTAACCAGAGCATACAAAACATTTGCTAGACCAATACTCGAATACAGTTCATCAGTCTGGAACCCTCATTACGTATCTGATATTAGCACAATTGAGAAAGTCCAGAAATATTTCACAAGAAGAGTTCTCCACTCTTCTACTCGTTGTAGAATACCTTATGCCACCAGACTTGAAATTCTAGAACTAGAAAACCTTGAATTACGCCGTCTTCGGTCTGACTTAAGCATGGTATATAAAATCATACATTGCAATGTCCTACCTGTCAATGAATACTTCAGCTTCAACCATAACAACACAAGAGCACACAATAGATACAAACTCAAAGTAAACCGCACCAAACTTGATTGCAGGAAATACGACTTCAGCAATAGAGTGGTCAATGTCTGGAATACTCTACCCGACTCTGTAGTCTCTTCCCCAAACCCCAAAAACTTTAACCTTAGACTGTCTACCATTGACCTCACCCCTTTCCTAAGAGGTCTGTAGGGGGCATGCATAAGCGCACCAACGTGCCTACCGTCCCTGTCCTATTGTTTCTCTATTCTTTTATTTTTTCTTATATATACCCATTTCATGTATTCACAACTATGTATACACTTATACTTATTATCTTGGAAACAATTGACAAATCAAATAAATAAAATAAATAATAAATAAATATACATATAATATCACCTACAAATATAAAGCAGGATAACACTGAAATTTAAAATTCATAAACAAGCTGCAATACTTCAAGTTTTCAAGAACTTAGTCAATATTACCCCATGAACCTAACTATATTCAGTTAACTCTTCCTAATCCCAAATAAATTCCCCAAGTAATATGGAGCAGACACAATGGTGATACAGGAATAGATTTTTTTTCTCTCTCTCTCCATCTCTCTCCATCCATCCCAGATCAAGCCTGATTATCACAGGTCTTTTTTCCATTTGTAGTCTACAAAATAGTTTCATTACCTGCAGCTACCTTTGTGGCCTCAGTTAGGATTATTGGCAAAAATAACAGAGGTAAATTTATTTTTTATTTTTATTTATTAATTTTATTTGTCAATTGCTTACAAGATAATAGGTATAAGTAAAAACATCATTATGAATACATGGATACATATAAGAAAAATAAAAATATATATAAAAGAAACAATAGGACAGGGATGGTAGGCACATTGGTGTGCTTATGCATGCCCCCCACGGACCTCTTAGGAAAAGGGTGATAGTAGACAGTCTAAGGTTAAAGTTTTTGTGGTTTGGGGAAAAAAAACACAGAGTCAGGTAGAGTATTCCAGACATTGACCACTCTGTTGCGGAAGTTGTATTTCCTGCAATCAACTTTGGTGCGATTAACCTTGAGTTTGTATCTATTGTTTGCTCTTGTGTTGTTATGGTTGAAGCTGAAGTATTCATCGACAGGTAGGACATTGCAATGTATGATTTAATATACTATACTTAGATCAGACCGAAGGTGGCATAGTTCTAGTTTTCTAGCTCTAGAATTTCGAGTCTGGTGGCATAAGGTATTCTGCAATGAGTAGAGGAGTGGAGAACTCTTCTTGTAAAATATTTCTGGACTTTCTCAACTGTGTTAATACCAGATTCGTAATATGGGTTCTAGACTGATGAGCTGTATTCAAGTATTGGTCTGGCAAATGTTTTGTATGCTCTAGTTATTAGTGTAATATTACAAGAGAAAAAGCTACGTAAGACTAGGTTAACAACTCTTAACGCCTTTTTGGCTATGTAGTTACAGTGGGCTCTAGTACTTAGGTCATTTGAGATGAGTACTCCAAGATCCTTGACAGAGTTTGGATCATCAACAAGGTCTTGTCTATTCAGCCTGTATTTTATTTTCTGATTTTTTTTGCCAATATGTAGGACAGAGCATTTATTTGTTGAGATCTGAAGTTGCCATTTGTTTGACCATTCTGATACATATTCAAGGTATTTTTGAAGGGTAGCAGTATTGTCTGTGGTATTGAATAGCTTTACATCATCAGCAAAGAGAACACAGTTGGTCTTGATATCTTGATAATAAAAAAATATTTTCCAACCAATGTGTGTATCTAGGACCAAATTTTGTGCATGTTACAATGAACATGACAATGTATGTTACAGTGAAAGTATTGCTGGCATAGCTGTATGAGAGAACTTTACCTGAATGAGATGGCAGTGATCTTTGCAACACCTCTCTTTCTCTCTCTCTCTCTCTCTCTCTCTCTCTCTCTCCCTCCCTCCCTCCCTCCCTCCCTCCCTCCATCTCAGTCACATGTATTCACTTAGTAACCATTTCACTTATCAACCTGGTTGCTGAAATGGAACTATGTTGCTGAATAGGTTTGCCATCATTTTTCCTGAAAATCAATCTTAAATTATGGATACAATCCAGATTCCATAATTCTTTTGTTAAATAGAGAGACATAATAGCTAGAAAAATGTAAGAGAGAAGGTATATTTGTTATTGCGAATATTATCCATAAGAATGGATATTTCTTCCATTATTAAGTTATTTGAGATGCGAGATAATATGATGCCTTTACTATAAGGATGATGATCTGTTTCCAGTAAAGAGAAATCCCAAGCACAGGGGCAAGAAAACTCCAGCCTCACTTGGGGATCAGAATGAACTTCTCCCTTTTATTCTCACTTGGGGATTCCAAGTGAGAATAAAAGGGAGAAGCTCATTCTGATTGCCCCATTTCTCCCTAAGAATTATGGACTTGGCTATGAAAATTCATGCTGAACATCATTTTTTTCTGTATAAATTCTAGAGATACATATTTTCAATTTTTTCTTATTGTATTTTTCAATTTTCTCTGCATTTAATAGATATTTCCCCCTTCTAATAGATATTCTATGTCTCAAATTCTTTTCATCCATACTCAAAGACTTCAGGGGGTCCAACTTTGAACCCTGGTTACATGATATTTCAGAAATATTTAACTACTTTATTGTTAATTGAATATTGACTGAATAAGCTCGATCCCTTTCCCTGGTATTGTAGGCCCATATTATAAATACCAGGACTAAATTAAATATAGTAACACAGTGATCAACCAACATAGACTCATTAAATTACTTCATAAATCATTCTTGATATATAGAGACTAGGACTTTCCATAGCTCATAAGAAAATTATCCATTGGCATGATGAGGCACCATAAATACTATGGCTATCACTGTAGGAGATTCCCTGAACATTGTAGTTAACAGAATAACAGAAGAGTTAGAAGGGACTTTGAAGATCTTCTGGTCCAACCACTCTGCTCAAGGAGGAGACCCTGCACCATGCCAGACAAGTGGATATATAGACTTTTCTCAAAAGCCTTCAGAGATGGAGCACAGCTTCTGACAACCTAAAACTTCTAAAGGTAAGCCTTCTTCTGCATATGTAATAGAAAAAGAAAATATCTGTTCTTGTTTTGTTCACCTGCCTAAATTAAAAAGGGGAAATGTTCTGCAGTATCATCAAAGATATTAACTAAGGACTATGGAAAGAAGGAACATTGACAAACAAGAAACATTGAAAAAAAAAAAAGATATCTAAACCACTTGTTTTTTATTTTTGTTTTTGTTCCTGACCTTTCCCTTTTTCCATTTCTACATAAGATTCAGCCACTGAGCAGCTTTCACAAATAGCTTATACTGTATAATGCATTAGGTAATCATTTCACATTACAGCATACAATATAATGCAATCACCCACCTAGTCCTCTGGGTATTTAAAATTGATTGTTTCATAATTTCTTTAATATCTTTCCACATATCCAAATCATGCTCACTGCTGTGTTATTCCCTGGCTTGCAGTTATTCACCTATAAAACAAAAATAAATGAGTCCCACTTTGGTGTTCTCCAATCTGTTTGAATCTACAAAATATACTTAAGAATAATGCCATTATATTTATATTGCACTTTCTCTTTGGAAAGCTGTGAACAGATTTTAATGTAACCCATTAGTCTCCAAATCCATGGCCTCAGTACCTGCTTAGCAGCATCATTAAAACAACATTGCACAGAAGGTGTCTTTGCATTAAACCAAAAAGTCCAATTTACTCATTATCAAATTACATGACTGGATGTAATTCCAATATTTTATCACTGGAATTTATTAATGAGTGCAGAAGAGTGGAAGTGTGGGAGTTCCATTGTCTCCCTAACATAACCATCCTTGTGCAGCATCCATTTCCTTGACTACTATTAGGTATATAGATAACACATAGGGATTCAGTTGTTACATGCTATAAGCAGGAGATAGTAGAGCATGGGGCTCAACTATAGTGAAATTGCTGTACTTTAGATCACCCTGATTTTTTTTAACTAGAAACATGTCTACATCTCATTCATATCAGTTCTAAGAGAATTTGCTATATGAGAATCTGAGTGAAATTTTCATGTATGAAGTTTGGTTACCTTACACTTAGTTATAAAGTGAATTATTTCACTGTATGATAATCTGTCCAGTAATATAGGATTTCTATAGCTTTTCATGCTTACATTAAATGTGGAAATATTTAATGTAAATATTTAATGTAAATAAATATTTAATGTAAACGTGGATGAATATATTTTATTTTATTTTTTCTTATATACACTGAGAGCTTATGCACCAAAGAAAAATTCCTTGTGTGTCCAATCACACTTGGCCAATAAAAAATTCTATTCTATTCTATTCTATTCTATTCTATTCTATTCTATTCTAAATGCACTTTCCTATTGACTAAGCAGCTCACCCAGCTCATCCGTTTATTCACACAGCTTTATTTCATGTCTATGAAAAATTATGTCTAGCTTTTTCAGTGCCAAAAATAAATGTCACTTCCAAAGAATCTTATATGTGTCAATTAAGAGTAAATGAACCTCACCTATATTTGAAAATACATTCAGCCTTGTTTACCTAGACTGGTTATCCTTCCTTTTTGTTTTATTTTATTTTTAATTATAAAAACAAATCCTATGTAAATATAGCTGCATTTGACTTATTTTTTTAATTTCACCTTTTAAACTTTTCTCACCCAGCTACTATCTCTCATACCGAGAATGTAAGCATGGCCCACTGCCAATGTCATGCTACTTAACAAGTCCATTTTTCTTTCTCACTCTATGTTCATAGCCTACAGGGTGCTACTTCTTTTGTGGATGTGTGCAGAGGGTTAAAGTGAGTACAAAATGGCAAAGCCACTCTAATAGTACAGGTTAATATGGATAATATTAGAAAATGTACTCAAGTCCTTGGCAACCATCTCTAATAAGGTGTAATTTCAGCCTCACAGTTATGGAAGCAAAAGGTGTGGGATGTCTATGAACAATCCCCTGAGAAGGGCATCCAGACACCAGCAAGTATCTCAAGATATGCACATATATTTGCATTCTGTTTTGATAAGACTCAGATCTGGCTAAAAAAAAAAATTTACCTATGATCTCACTTCTTTCAACAAACAGATATCAGGGCCATATATAATGAGAATTGAATAAAGAAAGTCTACACTTTTCAGGTTACCTTATTAAAAAAACATAAATCGGGCATGCTAATAATAGCTTTTTTTTTTCCAATTGAAAGAACACGTCATTTGTTGATGTTCTGTTTTTGTGCATTTTATTGAACACATTTGCTTTGTATTCTTGGAGTCTGTATGAAAAGACACATCAGCAGATCACTGGTGCGTGTCAGGACATGAGCCATAAAGCATTGCTTCATTTCACTCTTGAGTATTTGGGGTTCAAATTATAGGCCAGTACACACAAAAGAGACAGCATTATAATTAGGATCAGGATTCCTGAGTGGTGAATCACAACACATTTTAACATATAATGGAGTCATGAATAAACTAAGGAGCCATGGATGCTCAGTGAAGGAGAGAGAAATTACATCAATTATATAGATTGTTTCAGATACCCATGTGGCTGCACCATCATAATTTTTGTTGATGCGTTTTAAAGTGATATCACAAATTAATCCATAATAAGGGGAGTTATTCGCTATGGTATCTGATACAAACAATTAAGTTTGCTGACAAAGAATGTTGCCACCATTTCAGATCCAGCAACTGTCCCTGACAGATATATCAAGTCTTTATCTTCTACTTTCCTTCATAATCATTCACTCAGACCTACTGAATGTTGTAAGGAATGATGTTTCAGAGTCAACGGCCATGTAACTTTATAATATTGTTAGTGTAAGTATATTGATTGATTATGGGCTGTCAAGTTGGTCTGATTCATAGCAGCCACATAGATAGATTGCAAACATATAATAGGGGATGAACTATGAAAATGAAATGCTTGCTTTTGTCTAAAAGCATATTCCAAAATTTACTCCTCCTAAATTTACAAAAACACAATAGCAAAATCAATAGCACTTAGACTTATACACTGCTTCACAGTGCTTTACAACCCCCTCTAAGTGGCTTAAAGAGTCAGCATATTGGTGCCAACAATCTGGGTCCTCATTTTACCCATCTTGGAAGGATGGAAGGCTGAGTCAACCTTGAGCCTGATGAGATTTGAACTGCCATGTTGCAGGCAGACGGCAGTCAGCAGAAGTAGCCTGCAGTACTGCATTCTAACAACTGCACTACCGCAGCTGATATATGATATAGGCTAACCAAAATTTAAATCAAAACAAACTTTATTATACACAACCAACAAAAGGCATAAGTACTAAGCAAGCCATTCAAAGGGTGTATTTCTGGAACTTTCCAAAGTCCCCTGTGTATGATGCTTCTATATTATATTTTTCATCTCAACTAGTGTTTGCTGTAGGTCAGGTGCAATATGAATTACTGTCATTAGGCTTTAAGTTGGTTTTAATATTTGTAAGCCTGTATTATTAGTCTAATCCTGTAGTATCCTTGGCTTCCCATCCTTCCATTAAATCCCAAGGAAAGACATAATGAAAGAACACCTCCACTTGGTGAATAGTAATGCTATTGTCACTATCAAGGTGGGTTCCTGTTCTTTATGGAATTTATTAGAGAAATTTTCCTTCCCCTGAAGAAATTTAGAACACCCATCCTTCACATTTTTCTGTGACACATTTGGTGAAAAGTTTATGCTCAGGCTTAACTAAAATTAAAATAACTTAAAATAAACCAAATTGCTAATCCGGACTCCCTCTTTAAAAGGACAGTAACTTAGTGTTGTTATAACTGAACTCCTGTGAAGATTGGAAGCAATTTTATTTCCTGTGATAGAAGCAGAAATATATTGAAGCCAGGAGCGAATGCTCAATACAAATCTGAGTCTACATAGTAAAAATATAAACTGTTCGAATTGCCAATGCAAGACTATCTACCTCTTTCTCTTAAAGCAACAAACTTTGAAAGTGTATTTAAATTAACTAGGAGGGGCCCAGAAATCCCGTTCATCAAGGGAAAACGAAAACAAAAAGTTTCCTGTTGCCTCCCTGTGAATTGTTCTGTTTGTCTCTGCTGAAGAAGGGGCCAGAGATCCCCCCCTTCAGCATCTTTGCACCTTTACTATCTCAAAAACTCAATCTACAAAACAAGAAAGTGTAAACCCTTGCTCACTGATTGTTTTCAAGACGAAAGAGAAACTGCTGTTTGTGGCTATTCTGCCTTAGTATTTTTCCATAAAACAAATCTTGCCCAGCACGTATACCTCTCAGGGCAAATTCCACTGAGCTGACAGGAAAGAAGCTGACAGGATTAACTTCAGAAGTCTGTGTCAGCTAAAAGATGTGTATTCAGTATTAAGACATGTTTGCCTGAAAGTATCAGTCACAAAGTTCATTACTTGTATCACGTAGCCTGGTTTCAATGATTAACTTTGTAACTTCTTTGTCTTCCTGCTATCCCCCTGCACCCCCTTCTTTGATTCAGCACAATAAAAGAGGACAGCGCAAAGCAATCGGGGCCGCCGGGACAATTCCATCTGCCCCAGGCGCGATGTGCTGCCTCACCTGAAGAAATCATTTGTTTCGTGTCTTTTTTTCTTTGTGCTTCGCACTCACCCTTGCTAGGGTTACGCTAAACTTCGCCCTTGCGAGGGCTCCGCTAAACCTCACCCTTGCGAGGGTCTCACTAAATTGCTTTCTGAAAAGGATTCAGCGACAAGCCGGAAGATCGAAACAACAGACCGGTCGCTCGACGTGACAGCTGTTTCTCCAGCCCAGGAAAAGAGGCCTCCTGCCAGTTTATTAGGGATTATAAACCTATTCTCAGATATCAGCAACAGCTAAGCAAAGCAATAACCCTTTACTTACTGACTCTCAATACTACTTCATTACTTTCATTATCTCAAAACGTATAACTTTCTACCTCAAGACCTATATCAAAGATTAGATAATGATATCTCCAAATCAATTTCTTTAAAATAATTAATTTTATCAAATGATTAATTGATTTATTGTTTCTATTGATTAGTATGATTGAGTATTTAGTGCATATAGTGTAATTACTGAATATCTGATTAGTAAAATCAGTGATTTAGTGAATTTAATTGACCAGTGTGTTTAGTAATTACAGTAATAAATTAGGCTGTTTGTTGCTTAGCAAAATTATTTGATTAGAGTGATTTGAATAACCAATTGATTGATTGATTGATTTTTATTAATAAGTAACCTTACTTTTGATTTGTTCTCTAACATATCAATTAACATTTATTAATTACCAACATTCATTAAGTAACTGTCTACCTATCACATTAACTAGCTATTGTAATTGTTTAGTGTACTATTGCCATTGACCATGCCAGCCAAAAACTCCAAACCAAAACAAAAGAAAAATATCTCTACCAATGACCTCCCAGACTCCTGCACATGTTTCAGATGTCTTGAAACCATCAATGAAAGCAAAATTTACATCAAATGCTGCCTATGCAACAATCTAGCACACCCTGCCTGCTTAAACGCAAACAAAAGCCTAGCTGATATAGTTAAACATTCAGATACATTCTTTTATCTATGTCCATCATGTTCTCCTAAGCTAAATAGAGTACTCTACCTGACAGAGTTGAAAGCATAGAATCACTCATTCACTCAATAGAAGAATGCTTAGCAACATGTTTTAAAACAACTATACAAGCAAGCCCAATCTCTCTTGGAAAAAAAATACAGCACAGATAAGTGAGTACCTATCAGCTCAAAATCAAATCCCACAACAACCACAACCACTACCTCAACTTCAGTCACAACTACAACCAAAAATAACCACCAAACCACAGCCACAAACAATTACTATCCCTTCAAATAATTCCACAAATAATATCTCCTTACTCATCAGAGACACCATGAAACATGAACAGAAACTTCCAGATGCCATCTTATTTGGTCTCAAAGACACCAACGAATCATATGACATCACCAAAGTTCGTGATATCATAAGCAACTCAAATACAACAAACATCTCTCCTGAAGGTATCATTGAAATAACCAGAGATGGCCCTGGGTACAAATACAATGAGGGCTCTATGGCCCCAAGATTTTGTAGAGTTGTATGGAAAAAATTAGTCCAGCAATGCATATTCATTCATACAATAAATGCCATTGCAAAAACCAATCCCAACCACAAAAAACTTCGCTCAAGACCAGACTTATCCATACTGCAAAGAATCCACTCCTCTGAACTCCGTGCAGAACTCAAAAACCATCTAGACAATGCAGAAAAGGACCTATACATTGACTACCAAGCTGATTGCATCAAAAGAAAGTCACACAACCCACAACTCTGCATCCAACCCGCCCCATCCAATCCAACATCACTCAAAACTAGGCACACATGCCCCTAACTACCTTTATTCCAACAACAACGGGCCTTAAATGCAAGCTACTCAATGCAAGAAGCCTTGTAAATAAAATACCTGAATTTCTCCTCTTACTAAATACGGCTAAATTTGACATTATATTTGTCTGTGAAACGTGGCTCAATGCATCTCTCCCTGACTCCATTACCACAATAATAGACTATCATGTTTACTGATCAGAACATGAAATCCGTAGAGGAGGCGGTGTTGCTATCTTCTATAAAAAGTCCCTACATCTAAAAAACATCCAAGTTACCCAGGAGCTTGCTTCCTGAGACCATCGTCTGTGAACTGTCCTTAAATATCACATTTCGGTTCTTACTATGTTACAGAGCCCCTGATTATGACATCGAACATGTAAACAAGCTAAATTCACTACTAACATGGACAGCATCCTGCCCACACGCTTTTATCTTTCTTGGTGACTTCAATTTACCTCATATTAACTGGACCCTTAATGAATGTACAACTGAACCCGTACATGCAACCTTCTACAATGCAGTAACAAATCTGGGACTAGAACAACTAGTAACCAACAACACTAGACTTAACAACTGCCTCGATCTCATCTTCTGCAATAGTTTGAATTCAATTTATGGAATACAAATTAAAGAACCATTTTCCAACAGTGACCACAACATGATTGACTTTTGTCTCAACATACATCCACACAAAAATCATCACAATGATGGAATCCCCAATTATAACTTCAAAAAAGGCAACTATGATCTTATAAACAACAATCTCTCATCCCTTGATTGGCAATTTCTATTCACTGGATGCAATACTGTAGAAGACCATTACAACATATTTTTACTTGAAGTCAAAAGATTCATCAAACTATATGTACCATTAACAACTCCCAAAACCAGAAAAAACAGATTACCCATAACAATAAGGAAGCTTCAATCCAAAATGAAATCACTTTGGCGGAAAAACAAATCTGGTCACGTTGCCAACTTCAAAAGCCGATACAAAAATGTATGCCACCAGATAAAGACTGAATGTACCAATTATCACATTAAACAAGAAGAAAACCTTCTACGCACCAATTCCACCCGCGCTTTCTACCATTTTGTAAACAACAAACTAAAAGACTCAAGGTCCATCCCACCCCTGAAAGGACCTAATGGTAAAGACTGCAACGACAACACTATTAAGGCCAACCTCTTTAACACATTCTTTGGCTCAGTATTTGTAAACAGCAATGGATCATGCCCAGTATTTCCTAGTCAAACCACAGACAACTACAATGATCTAATACATATTGATTTTACAGAAGACAATGTTGAAAAAGCACTATGCAATCTAAAACCATCTCTATCTATTGGACCGGACGGAATATGTGCCTACTTCTTAAAAAAGCTATCCACTCGCTGAACCTCTAAGCATAATCTTTGAAAAATCTTTCAGGACCAGCTCCTTGCCAAATCTATGGTCACAAGCCACGGTCATCCCCATCTTCAAAAAGGGAGACCACAATCTAGTTGAAAATTACAGACCAATCTCTTTATGCTGCATCACCTGTAAACTCATGGAATCAATTGTTAACCAATCCATCATCCTCCACTTAGAAACAACCTACTCTCTAATAAACAATTTGGTTTCAGAAAAAAACTATCATGTAATCTGCAACTCTTACACTGCAAAAACATATGGACTACACAACTCGATCAGGGAAAAACAATAGATGCAATCTACATAGACTTCTGTAAAGCCTTTGATTCAGTGGTACACGACAAACTACTCCTAAAACTAAAATCTTATGGTATCTCTGGACAACTGCATAACTGGATAGAAGCATTCCTGTCAAACAGACAACAAATTGTCAAAATTGGGAGTATCCTATCATATTCTGTACCTGTCAACAGTGGTGTCCCCCAAGGCAGTGTTCTAGGACCAACTCTTTTCATATTCTACATAAATGACCTCTGTGATCATATCAAGAGCAACTGTGTTCTCTTCGCTGATGATGTAAAGCTATTCAACACCACAGACAATACTGCTACCCCTCAAAAAGACCTCGACTATGTATCAGAATGGTCAAACAAATGGCAACTTCAAATCTCAACAAATAAATGCTCTGTCTTTTATATTGGCAAAAAAAAATCAGAAAATAAAATACAGGCTGAATAGTCAAGACCTTGTTGATGATCCAAACTCTGTCAAGGATCTTGGAGTACTCATCTCAAATGATCTAAGTGCTAGAGCCCACTGTAACTACATAGCCAAAAAGGCGTTAAAAGTTGTTAACCTAATCTTACGTAGCTTTTTCTCTTGTAATATTACACTAATAACTAGAGCATACAAAACATTTGCTAGACCAATACTCGAATACAGCTCATCAGTCTGGAACCCACATTACGTATCTGATATTTACACAGTTGAGAAAGTCCAGAAATATTTCACAAGAAGAGTTCTCCACTCCTCTACTCATTGCAGAATACCTTATGCCACCAGACTTCAAATTTTATACCTAGAAAACCTAGAACTACACCGCCTTCGGTCCGATCTAAGTATAGTATATAAAATCATACATTGCAATGTCCTACCTGTCAATGAATACTTCAGCTTCAACCATAACAACACAAGAGTACACGATAGATACAAACTCAAGGTTAATCGCACCAAACTTGATTGCAGGAAATACGACTTCAGCAACAGAGTGGTCAATGTCTGGAATACTCTACCTGACTCTGCGGTTTCATCCCCAAACCACTAAAACTTTAACCTTAGACTGTCTACTATTGACCTCACCCCTTTCCTAAGCGGTCTGTAGGGGGCGTGCATAAGCGCTCCCATGTGCCTACCATCCCTGTCCTATTGTTTCTTTTATTTTTTTTATTTTCCTTATATGTATCCATGTATTCATAACTATGTTTTTACTTATACCTATTATCTTGTAAGCAATTGACAAAAATAAATAAATAAATAAATAAAACTCTGGCAGATCCATCCATGGGGCAGTAAAATGCTTACAATACAAATATCCTTCTCATCTTTTCTACTACCTTCTCTTATTGAATAGAATAGAGCTGGAAGAGATCTTGGAGGTCTTCTATTCCCGCCCTCTGTTCAAGCAAGAGACCCTATACCATTTCAGACAAGTGACTGTCCAGATTCTTCTTTAAAACCTCCAGCAATGAAGCACCCACAACTTCTGAAAACAAACTGTTCCAACTGGTTAGTTGTCCTCACTGTTAGGAAAATTCACCTTAACTCCAGGTTGCTTTTGTCTTTGATTAGTTTTCATTCATTGCCGTGTTCTCTGATGCTTTGGAAAATAAATTGACCCACTTCTCTTTATGGCAGACTCTCAAATACTGGAATACTGCTATCATACTACTATTCCCTCATCGAAATCATTTATGAAGATATTAAAGAATACTGGGACTATGAAGGAACCTTGAGGTACCCCAATGCTTACATATAGGTGTACCATTATGGACTATATGTTGACTATGGTTTGTCATCCAGTTACAAATTTATCTGATGCTGATGTTGTCTACTGGTATCTTATGATTATATTACTTTGCTGAGTTGTCTACTGGTATCTTATGATTATATTACTTTGTTGTTTGTATATACAATAGGAGCTTGTGCACAGTTCCTTGTGTGTCTAATTACTATTCCTTGTGTGTCTAATCAATAAAGCTATTTCTATTCTATTCTATTCTATTCTATTCTATTCTATTCTATTCTATTCTATTCTATTCTATTCTATTCTATTCTATTCTATTCTATTCTATTCCATTCCATTCCATTCCATTCCATTCCATTATATTCTAAAACACTTAGATGTTCTTGTTTTCTTTTGCTCTTTTGTTTTCATTATCTTTCAACTGACTGTGCACTATCCACATAAAGGAAGCAGTCTTAGATATCGCAATAGGGAAGTAGACTAAAACATTCTCAACACAGGGAATAAGCATTTTTATCATCTGGAAACTGTGAAGAGTCTTTTTTCAAACATAATTTAGATATTAGAGGGCTATGCATATATTTGGAGACATTCACAGAGTAATGCATTCTGTTGTGAAGAAACTACAACTAGTTGCTGGTATTTTATTGCACGTCTTATAGAAACTTTGCCTCCAGAAGAGCTGTAAGTGAAAAACAAATGTCCTTTATAAAAATCTGCTGGAACGTTTGTTTAATGAAATAAGGCACCATTGTTATGGAAATGCAGATCCACTTTAATATAATAGCTTTGTTAAAATAAATGTTCAGATATAATTAAATTATTGGACTAAGGAAGAAGTTCCACATTACCTAGAAACACTTATTTTAAAGTGATGGTCACAATTAGTTCTTCGTGTTGAGAGCAGCATGCTGCATACATTGATCCATTATGAAATTACCTTGACATTTAGGTGCCAAGAGTCTTTGTGAAATTTCACACTATTGCTATTCCCGACTGCATAAATTATTCTGATTTTTTTAAATTTGAAAGCTAGCTATTTTTTTCTAAAAGTTCAACAGCTCAATTTAAATCCTCATATAAAGGAAGACTAAGTGAAATATTAATGCTCCATCCATTTCTGTACAGTTCTCTTACCAGAAGTTTTATAGTTTCCTTGCTTATTGGTGGTTTATCAAATTTATATAGCTGCCCAACTTTCTAAAATATGATTCTAGACAGTGTGTGCAACAATAAAAACAGAATTACAGTAGACATGAAGCATTTAAAAATTCCATTTGAGTACAAATGGAAGTACATTTGAGACTTTCTTCCCTACCTCACAAGCTGAGTTTATCTAACATCACCCACATGTTTTCAAAGCCTTCTTGAAAGGTAACAAGATTGGGGCCATTTGAATCTCAAGAGAGAGATAATTCCACAAAGCAGGTGCTATCATAAGGAAAGCAGATAGAAAAGAAATGCAGCCAGAAAGGTAGATGTGTAGCTGGAGATGATAGAAATAAAAACAGAGGTAAATATGGATACATACCTACACCTCAACAATGTTGCTTCTTGAAACGATGAAGTAAATTTTAGGGGGGAAATGCTGAAAGAAATCTAAAACAAATAGAATAGAATAGAATAGAATAGAATAGAATAGAATAGAATAGAATAGAATAGAATAGAATAGAATAGAATTGTCAGCTGGTGTTCCATTCAAAATCCAAGAAAGAAATACTTAGACTCCTTTAATCAGAGAAAAGATATCTTTTACTGGAAATCAAGTGGTAGCAACAAAAGAATTCTGAATCTGAGAAAATGGGCGCGTAAATCACATATACAAAGTAATGGCAACGTTCCCACCCCCAATAGTTCAATTGGCTCATCCAATTAAAAGTTGTGTATATCATCATGTGGGCATCTCCAGGTGGTGATGAGGCTTCTGTCCGTTGACCTTGACATAGTTTGATAAAGGGTTGCAGCTGTGCATAGCATAGGATAGAAACCTAAGCAAGAATGTACACACACACCCCCCCAGTTTATACAGTTCTGGTTTGTAACACCTCCAGCTCACTTCCCATAACCATTTCCCCCTCCTCCCCCCATTACTTATGACAGCCGAAAGATGCAAAGCAAAGGGAGAAAATCTTGAAGGCTGACAAGAATAGAATAGAATAGAATAGAATAGAACAGAACAGAACAGAACAGAACAGAACAGAATAGAATAGAATAGAATAGAATAGAATAGAATAGCCTTATTGGCCAAGTGTGATTGGACACACAAGGAATTTGTCTTTGGTGCATATGCTCTCAGTGTACATAAAAAGAAAAGATACATTCATCAAGAATCATAAGGTACAACACTTAATGATAGTCATAGGGTACAAATAAGCAATAAAATCATACTAGGAAACAATCAATATAAATCGTAAGGATACAAGCAACAAAGCTACAGTCATACAGCCCTAAGTAGGAGGAGATGGGTGATGGAAACAATGAAAGGATTAATATAAATAGCAATGCAGACTTAGTAAATAGTTTGACAGTGTTGAGGGAATTATTTGTTTAGCAGAGTGATGGTGTTCAGGGAAAAACTGTCATTGTATTTAGTTGTTCTGGTGTGCAGTGCTCTATAGTGTCATTTTGAGGGTAGGAATTGAAACAATTTATGTCCAGGATGTGAGGGCTCTGTAAATATTTTCACAACCCTCTTTTTGACTCGTGCAGTACACAGGTCCTCAATGGAAGGCAGGTTGGTAGTAATTGTTTTTTCTGAAGTTTTCTGAAATTATCCTCTGAAGTCTGTGTCTGTTTTGTTGGGTTGCAGAACCAAACCAGACATTATAGAGGTGCAGATGACAGACTCAATAATTGCTCTATATAACTGAATCATCAGCTCCTTGGGCAGTTTGAGCTTTCTGAGTTGGTGCAGAAAGAACATTATTTGTTGTGATTTTTTTGATGACATTTTTGATGGTAGGTGTCCATTTTAGGTCTTAAGATATAACAGAGCCTAGAAATTTGAAGGTCTCTACTGCTGATACTGTGTTGTCTAGTATTGTAAGAGGTGGTAGAATGGGAAGGTTTCTCCTAAAGTCTATCAACATTTCTACAGTGTTCAGTTACAAATTGTTCCGGTTGCACCATGAGGCTAGTTGTTCAACATCCCGTCTTTATGCAGATTCATCATTTTCTCGAATGAGACCAATCACTGTTGTATCATCTGCAAACTTCAGTAGTTTAACAGATGGATCGTTTGAGATGCAGTCATTGGTATAGAGGGAGAAGAAAAGTGGATAGAGCACACAACCTTGGGGGACCCCTGTGCTAATTGTACAGGTATCTGATTCTGCTTAGCTTCACCTGCTGCTTCCTATCTGTTAGGAAGCAAATCAAAATAAGTTAATTTGAAGCTGTAAAAACAAAACTTTTCCAGAAAATTGTTGTAACTAATCAATAAAGTTTTTGTTAGGGTTTTCTTCTTTCAAATTTTTTTTAATTTTTTTTATTTCTGCATTTAAAACTTTTCTGAACATGATGCTAAAGGCGCGGGGGGGGGGGAGTCCTGATATAAGACTTTCCTAGACAGCAAAGAAATGGGGTTTAATTTCAATGCTTTGTTTAAAAAAAAAGGCTGGGAAAAGAGCTTATATATAATCTTAAAATGCCTAGCTCAGCTAAGTATTTGTCATGGGGCCAAGGCTATCTAACTAAAGTTTACAAGTCAATTACTCACTTCATTGAGAGATTGATCAACTCCACCAACAGAATTGAGATAGAGTACTCTAAAGCAATAAGAATATGCAATATAATCTGAAACATGAATGAGACGTATTAAATTCCACATCAAGTGGACTATTAACTTCATTTATTAACTGTGTCATTTCTAGAGTTCATCTTACTTTTGGGAGAGAAGCTTGACAGTTATTTTCAAAGGGAACACACAAGGATATGATTCTTAAAATATTAGTTTGTGAAATGACAAACATTGAAAATTGCAAGTGAACATCATGAATTCCAAACCAATGGGACAACACCAATAATTCTCAGTTTACGACTACTAATAGTAACATCTAACATTTGTATAGCATTTTGAAACACAATGATTTCTCATATGATGTGCAATTTCCAATTGACATTTTCAGACTTGGAAATGTAAGCAAACAGGGAGGCCTGAAACTGTTTACTTCTGTGAATTGCTTTCCACTAGCAATTAGAACCAATCCTGTCTCCTAGATTTAGGATGCTTGTAAAAACATAACTTTAAATATGGGACTAGGAACCAAATAGATTTATTTCATTTAGTATGAATCTGTCTACTTTGGTATTAGAAGATGTTATGGTTTTAATAATGATATAATACAGTGGTGGTATTCAACCAGTTAGCACCGGTTCAAGCGAACTTGTAGCAAGAATTTGGCATGGGTTGCCAAACCAGTAGCAACATCTGTCTGGTCATGCCTCTGACCTGGTCTCCTGGTCTCTGCTCGCTCACTTGCCCCACCCAACCCACTCACCCACCTGCCACTCACGCTGCCCAATCACTCCTCCCCTCCTGGGTCCTTGCGGCTTGCCATTCTAGCCTTCCCACATGGTGCCTGTGCTCCAACTGAGCAGCCCTGATCTTCCTGCTCACAAGTAAGCCTGCAAGTCACACTAGCCACTTCCCTACCATCCCTGGACTTTTCCTAGCCTTCCCTTGTGTCCCCGGACTTTTCTGGGCCTTCCCTACTGTCCCCAGACTTTTACGGGCCTTCCCTACCATTCCTGGACTCAACTGGCTAGCTAAGCTGGCATGGGTCCATCCCATGCAGTGCTTTCCCTGATTTCCCTACCATGTAGTGGCCTTGGCACAGTGAGGGTGGGTGGATGTCCCAGCTGAGGTTGCTGAAAATTGCACACTGCATGTGCAGCCCTGGCTGGGACATCCACCTGCCCTGCCCTCCCGCCGCTGCCGCCACCGCCACCCACAAGAAAGCAAGTGGCCACCGAAGGTCTTTGGGAGGACTGGAGTGGTGGGGTCCATGGCCCCACCACCACCTCTGCCCACAAGAAAGCAAGTGGCCACTGGAAGTCTTTGGGAGGGAGGGTGGAAGCTGTTGCCACTGCTGTCTGCAGAGGTGCTTTGGGGGGGCTGGAGTGGTGGGGGTGTTCCATGACCCCACCACCACCTCTGCCCACAAGAAAGCAAATGACCGCTGGAAGTCTTTGGGAGGGAGGGTGGAAGCTGTTGCAGACTGCTGTCTGCAGAGGTGCTTTGGGGGGGCTGGAGTGGTGGGGGTATTCCATGGCCCCACCACTACTTCTGCCCACAAGAAAGCAAGCAGCCATCAGAGGTCTTTGGGAAGGAGGGGCAGATGCTGCTACCACTGCTGCCATCCGCAGAAGTGCTTTGGGAGGGCTAGAGTGGGGGGGGGGCTCCAGGGCCCCACTATCACCTCCACTCACAAGAAAGAAAGCAGCCACCAGAGGTCTTTGGGAGGGTGCACCACCCACTTCCTTCCTTTTCCTGCCGCCCACTGCTGACTAGAGCTCGCGGGATCATTCAGTTCATCCCAGACCAGATGTGTGTGTGTGTGTGTGTGTGTGTGTGTGTGTTTGTGTGTGTGTGTGTGTGTGAGAGAGAGAGAGAGAGAGAGAGAGAGAGAGAGAGAGAAGAAAGAAAGAAAGAAAGAAAGAAAGAAAGAAAGAAAGAAAGAAAGAAAGAAAGAAAGAAAGAAAGAAAGAAAGAAAGAAAGAAAGAAAGAAAGAGGAAGGGAGGGAAAGAAAAAGGAAAAAAGAAAGAAAGAAAGAGGAAGAAAGAGAAACAAAAAGAAAGAAAGAAAAAGAAATAGGAAGAGAGAGAAGGAGAAAGAGAGAGAAAACTCTGTGCTATTATTTTTAATTGTTTCATTATATCATGTGTTAATATTTTACACTGTCCCTACATCGAGAGTTAATTTTACCGCTTTTCTTTTGCCCAGGGCTACCACATATTTTTCAGGGATTTACATTTATTCAATGTCTAGTCCAGAGCATAAATATGCGTGTGTTTATTTTGTACATCAGGTTGCATAAATCCAGCTTAATATGCTATTTCTGGTATGTGATATTTTGTATACATAAAGAGAAAGAAGCACTCTTGTGATCTTTGACTTTTAGGCTTGGTGTCAAACATCAGCCATAATAATGAGTGTTTTGAACAATATGCAGATTGTATTACACGAATGGCTATTTTATATGTGAAATTATGAAACAAATTTGGGTAGAGGTCCTGGGAGAGTGGCAGAATAACAGGATAACACTTAGAGGGACCTTGAGGGACCTATACCATTTCAGAGAATTGGCTGTCCAGTCTTTTCTGGAAAACTTCCAGTGATTGAGCACCCAGAACTTCTGGAGGAAGACAGTTCCACTGGTTAATTGTTCTCACTGTCAGGAAGTTTCTCCTTAGTTTTAGGTTGCTTATCTCTGTTCAGTTTCCATCCATTGCTTCTTGTTTGCATTCTGCTTCTTTGGAAAATACATTGTTCCCCTTTCTTTGTGGCAGCCCCTTAAAAGCCTGTCACACTCTTGAGTAAAGCATGTGAGCCATTACCTCCTTTCGTTGGTCTATGAAAGTACATCTGTAGCATGTAGATAATAAAGTCAAAAAAAGATGAACAACATTTTTACAGAACTATAGATACGTTGAGGCTGGGTGGGACAAGGAATGGCTGGGAGGGGAGGGGCCAGGCGAGGCACCCCTTGAAGTGAGTGACATTGAGTTGGCTATGCCCTCTCAATCACATAACCACAAAGCACTCCCACCCAGTCACATGACCACCAAGCCATGCCCACCCAGTCACATGACCACCAAGCCATGCCCACCAAATAAGCCATGCCCACAGAACCAGTAGTAAAAAAATTTGAATTCCACCACTGATATAATGCTATGTTGCATATACTTTGATAGCACCATGAGCCACAGTAGCGCAGTGGTTAGAATGCAGTACTGCAGGCTACTTCTGCTGATCTGCAGTTTGGTAGTTTGCCAGTTGCCTGCAGTTTGGCAGTTCGATTCTCACCGGCTCAAGGTTGACTCAGCTTTCCATCCTTCTGAGGTGGCTAAAATGAGGACCTACATTGTTGGGGGCAATATGCTCACTCTGTAAACCACTCAGAGAGGGCTATAAAGCACTGTAAAGCAGTATATAAGTGCTATTTGCTATTGCTAAGTGTTGTTTATTATTATTTATGATTTTTAAATTATTATATTATATTGTGTTTCATTGTATACCATGCACACCTGCATGACTGAAGCAGTATAGATGCTTCCCCTTCTCCTCCTGCTCCTCTTAAGTCACCCTTGACTCTGGAGACTGTAAGGACTAGTCCTTGCAGTTTTCTTGGCAAGCTTTTCCCTTGCCTTCTTTTTGTTTTTTTAGGCTTTGTGCCTAAGGCAGGACTAGAATTCAGTCTCCCAGTTTTTAGCCTTAACCATAACCCCACCTTTCTCATTATTAATAACATGAATAAATAACCAATGTTGGCATTAACATCTTCCACTATCTCCTCTAATAAAACTCAGAAACATTGCCAAAGGATTTTGAAAGACAATCTCCTGTATTTGGGTTGTCCTGTATCTTCTTAAAAACCTCCAGTGTTGGAGCATGCACAACTTCTGGAGGCAAACCATTCCATGGATTACTTGTTCTAACTGTTAGGAAACTTCTCCTTCTAGGTTAGTTCTCTCCTTGTTTAATTTCCATCCATTGCTTCCTGCCCTGCCTTCAGGTGCTTTGGAGAATAGGTTAACTCCCTCTTCTTTGTGGCAGCCCCTTAGATATTGGAACACTGCTATCATGTCACCTCTAGTCCTTTTCATTAAACTAGACAAACCAATTCCTGCAAACATTCTTCATACCTTTTAGCCTCCAGTCCCCTTACCTTTGAAATCAATATTAAGTGCACTCTTATTTAGCACCTAGTCTATCTCTGAATGTCCAAATCCCTTTTTTCTTTCTCCAAGTCACTGTCTGCCTTGTTGCTTGGAGAAATTTGTCTGGTCCTACACATCCAGATAAAAAGCTTTGATTAAGTATCTGCTGCATCTGAAAACTGGCTCCATTCTCAGTGTCGTTGCTGAGCTGAAAACAGCTTCTCTGTTTTCTTTTATGGTATCTCACAGTGACTTTCATATATCATGTAAGTTGTTGGCTCTGAATCCATTAGAGACTTTGTAAGAATGATCATTATTCCTTCAGCTAGAGGTGTTTCATGAAATGTTTACATGAGGTTTATTTAGTAATATAGTGGTGAAGTAATTTAGTACTAAAGAGTGTCTTTCATTAGTAAATTATGGGGGAGAGGTGTAGATGACTTTTGCTTTAAAACTGGTAAATGGTTATTAAAATTAGGGATGATAGCAATAAGTTCTGACTTTTATCAGGTTTGCTTAGGAATTCCAGTGCCAATAGCAGAACAATATACAATAGTTTACAAGGTAGGCTTATCCCTGAAAGCAGACAGTTTATATAAATCTTGAAGGCTTTTCTGCATATAGAATATTAGGATGTTAGTGAACTACAATACTTAGGATTTGGGAAAACAGTCTTATTTATCACAGATGAATTTAGAGTATGCCAACTTGATCTCAGTGGGTTGATCTAAAATATGCTCTTAAGAAAAAATGTAATTTGAAAGATACATGCCAGAATTGTGCTAGATCATTTTATAGTTTGATTATTTTAAAGAACTGCCCATAATTTTTCTTTCTTTTCTAATTAAAAAAAGTTGAAATCAATTTGTAGTTTTTTCTTTTCTGGGACAAATCCTCTTGTGAAAGAAAAGGCCAGCCAATGTCATATGTATTAGAAACTTTTTTTTTTTTTTTTTGCAAAAGCAGCCTTTATAATTCCAAAATGTTTTCTTTTTAGTTTTTACATCAAGTCTACATTTCCAACATTAGCTGTGTTGTAGACTTGATGGTAAATAATTACGAAAATGGCACATGGCACTGAAGTTGCATTAGCTATGACATTTCAAAAAACAGGTGAAGGATTAATGGATTATGATAGATGCAAAACTGTTTAAGGTTTTTTGGCTTTTAATTCAATTAGTACTAAAGTCATAAAAAGGTACTAGGACCTGGTTGGGTAAGAAACGTGGAGCTTTCAGTGGCAATGCAAAAGGATTTTAGCCAGCCTGTTCCAAATATTCAGTGCTATATATCTTGCCAGATCTCATATATGTCATCAAACTTTTCTTCCTGAACATTGTACAGTCCTATTATGCAGTACTTCAGCATCCTGTTCTCCAAAGCATTATGATTTATATGGTTAGCTTTATATTCCACCTTTACTCCCAGAGTTGAAAATAGCATGCATATAATTTCATTCCGACAAATTTGACCCAGAAGAACCTTGTGATGTTGACTGAGATAAAGTGAGAGGCCCAAAGTCACTTACAGAGGATGGACTTGAATTGAGGATGGACTTGAATAAGTACTCCAATACCTTAAACGTTTTGCCGGCTGTGCAAACAATGACCTTTCCTAGTGATTGATAAGCTTTCCTGAAACCATTCACTGCTAAAAACATTCATTCTGATCAAAAACAAGAAATGTCATTCAGGAAATGACAGCCCTTCCCCTTCTTTCTTTCCACCCTAATATTATCATTGAAGAGAAATAGATCAATTTCTTCAATACCCTATCTCTGTGGTGCTCTGAATCATTAATACATTCAAATTTGTCCTACTTTTGATGCCCTTACTGTGATTGTGATTCTGTTCAATCTAACATAGGCATTAGGAGATAGCCAAATGTGGTATAGAGGTTACAGTGTTATCCTAGGACTGCAAACATTCATTAGGAACTTTTAAGCTCTCTCTCTCAGACCTATTTATCTCAGAATTATTGTTGTGGGATATAAATGGAGGGAGATTTTTCAGATAAGATGCCTAAAGAAGGTAGGATATAAATCTAATAATCAAATCAATAATGCACACCCCTAGTTCTTTTTTAATTTTCAAATTTGATCTGATGAAGTGGGGAAGATTTTTTTAAGCCCTTCTTCTGAAACTCTTTAATTTATGAAGTAAACATATGTTATTATGCATACAGGTAGTCCTCGACTTATAATAGTTCATTTAGTGACCGTTCAAAGTTATGATGGAAAAAAGTGACTTGTGACTGTTTTCACATTTACGACCATTGCAGCATTCCATTGGTCACATGATCAAAGTTCAGTTGCTTGGCAACTGACATATATTTATGATGGTTGCAGTGTCGCAGGATCTTGTGATCATCTTTTGAGACCTTCTGACAAGCAAAGTCAACGGGGAAGACAGATTCACTTAACAACTGTGTTACTTACTTAACAAGTGCAATAATTCAGTTAACAACTGTGACAAGAAAAGTCTTAAAATGAGGCAAAGCTGACTTAACAAATGTTTCACTTAACAGCATAAATTTTGGGTTCAACTGTAAGTCGAGGATTTCCTGTATATGATGAATGAATACTATGAATACTATGCCCTCAAAAGTGTGTGGTTTTTTTTTCTTTTTCTGAATGCTTGGCCACCAAGTACAAGTAGATTCAATCAGTTTGAATCTCTCAAGCTTCTTCTAAAATTTAAACTGTTTAGCAGTATATGCTCTGCTCCTTCACTGATCCCTACCACAAATTTTGCAGTAGATACATGTCACCAATAAAGGTGAGATTTTCAAAGGAACAGCTACCACCTGTTTTTACTCTTCTATCAGATATGTTGCTGTTGCAAACTTCTGAACTGTGTACAAATATAGCATCAGGCCTCCAGCTCCACAGACTTTATTCATCTGGTTTATTTACTGTTTTCTTCAGGAACAAAGCAAACAATATTAAAATTCCGACTATGCAGGATTGGCTAAACTTTTTTTTTTTAACATTCTAATATGTGCAAATTAAATTCCCTTTTGAATGTACTCTGCCTCTAGCACAGAATTTTCTTGTCTATATATGCAGATGCACACAATTGCATATTTCAGTTAGAAAAAATCCTGTTTCCTGAGCTCAGGTGATTTTGTTATCTTTGCGGCTACTCTGACAGTGAGCAAGTTAAGAGGTGACTATGTTTTCTAATGCCTTGTTCTTTTGTTCAGTAATGCTGATTAGGTGCAGTGATCAAATAAATTGGACACAGAGCCAGTCGTATTCATGAGCAGCCCAGTTGGATGGCTGATGCAATAAATTCAAGCATCAGGAAACTAATGTGCATTTAGGCTCTGGGCATTTTCTGTTCTCAGAGGGAATGTTTATTTCTGCATGGATTGTTCAGAAACCAGAGAAATAAAATATCCTGATTGCCCCATTAATACAATCTTGAACCTCAGTAAGCACTTGAGGTTCTTTTTTAATTAATATTATCATGATGTAAAATGAAAATAAAGGTAGTAGGGAAATGGGAAAGAGAAAAAGAGGGGAAAGAAAAGGAATCAGAAAACATTTGTGATGGGAATAGGAGTTGGGGAAATTTATTTGATTCTATTTTTCTTTAAAAACTCACAAAAATCTATTGATCATTTAATAATCCCAGAATAACACGATATAAGAAAAATAATAATGACAGAAAAAGGATAACTAACAAATCCTTTCTGCCTTCCTGCCTACCTATTTTCCAAAGTCCTGAATAATTCACTTTAAATTTCTGCAAGTTTACTCTGCTATCAGTGTGGGTGAAAGCAATTCTTCCTTGCACAAGGTGAATTCTGCAACTAGAGCTCAGTTTCCCTCAGATTTCATGAGTAGATATGTTCTTTGAACAAATAATATATCCCAGGTCTTGAAATACTAGAATTTCATCATTGTCTAAGGCTTGATGGTTTGTTGATTCCAGTGTTTGACGCTGGCAAAGCCTGGAGTCTCCTATGCCTGGAACTGCACTTTCTGAGAAGTGGGTTGTTATATTTTTTTGAATATTCTTTCAGCCCAACAAGCTCAATATAGCTTAAAAAGTACTTTAAACATTGTTAAACTTCAACATGATTCCAGAAACTGTTCTATCTGCAAATAAGTATTTCCTGATAATCTGTTGTTGTTGTTGTTGTTGTTGTTGTTGTTCCTTATATTTTCTCTGTGCACTTTGCTAATCTTTGCTTGTTTCCTACTGAAATTGTTCACTTACTCCTATAGTGATAGACTGCCTGGATTCCCTTGTAAGGCTTGTATGATGTAATGTGGTTCATTTTAATGTCCTATTGGGATTCCTCCAGGGAAGTGACTCTTCAATATGCATTTGGATAGTCTATAGATCACCATAATTGTGCTTATTTTTTCCTTATGATGTAGATTTATTCATAGGCTTCTAAGGATACATGATGGAGTAAACTGGAAATGACTTTATTGAGTTCACCTTCCCAATTTGGAAAGGAAAATTATTGGTTTTAGGGAAGAAAAAGGCTTTAATTTGCTTTGACACAACAAGATAGGTTTAACTCTATTAAATAGATCTGCTTATTTATCTATCTATCAAACATGTAAAATCACATACAGATTCCCAGAGGTTAATAATACAGGTAAAACTCAAAAAATTAGAATATTGTGCAAAAGTTCATTTATTTCAGTAATGCAACTTAAAAGGTGAAACTAATATTTGAGATAGACTCATTACATGCAAAGCAAGATAGTTCAAGCTGTGATGTGTCATAATTGAGATGATTATGGCTTACAGCTCATGAAAACCCCAAATCCACAATCTCAGAAAATTAGAATATTATGAAAAGGTTCAATATTCTAGGCTCAAAGTGTCCCACTCTAATCAGCTAATTAAGCCATAACACCTGCAAAGGGTTCCTGAGCTTTTAAATGGTCTCTCAGTCTGGTTCAGTAGGAATCCCAATCATGGGAAAGACTGCTGACCTGACAGTTGTGCAGAAAACCATCATTGACACCCTCCATAAGGAGGGAAAGCCTCAAAAGGTAATTGCAAAAGAAGTTGGATGTTCCCAAAGTGCTGTATCAAAGCACATTAATAGAAAGTTATGTGGAAGGGAAAAGTATGGAAGAAAAAGGTGCACAAGCAGCAGGGATGAACGCAGCCTGGAGAGGATTGTCAGGAAAAGGCCATTCAAAAGTGTTGGGGACTTTCACAAGGAGTGGACTGAGGCTGGAGTCAGTGCATCAAGAGCCAGCACACACAGACGAATCCTGGACATGGGCTTCAAATGTCGTATTCCTCTTGTCAAGCTGCTCCTGAACAACAAACAACATCAGAAGCGTCTTACCTGAGCTAAAGAAAAACAGACCTGGTCTGTTGCTCAGTGTTCCAAAGTCCTCTTTTCTGAGGAGAGCAATTTTTGCATCTCATTTGGAAACCAAGGACCCAGAGTCTGGAGGAAGAATGAAGAGGCACACACTGCAAGATGCTTGAAGTCCAGTGTGAAGTTTCCACAGTCTGTGTTGATTTGGGGAGCCATGTCATCTGCTGGAGTTGGTCCACTGTGCTTCATTAAGTCCAGGGTCAACAGAGCCATCTACCAGGAGATTTTTGAGCACTTCATGCTTCCTTCCACAGATGAGCTTTATGGGGATGCTGACTTCATTTTCCAGCAGGACTTGGCATCTGCCCACACTGCCAAAAGCACCAAACCCTGGTTCAATGACCGTGGGATTACTGTGCTTGATTGTCCAGAAAACTTGCCTGACCTGAACCCCATAGAGAATCTATGGGGCATTGCCAAGAGAAAGATGAGAGACATGAGACTGAACAATGCAGAAGACCTGAAGGCTGCTATTGAAGCATCCTGGTCTTCCATAACACCTCAGCAGTACCACAGGCTGATAGCTTCCATGCCACGCCACATTGAGGCAGTAATTGCTGCAAAAGGGGCCCAAACCAAGTACCGAGTACATATGCATGCTTATACTTTTCAGAGGTCCAATATTGTTCTATGTACAATCCTTGTTTTATTGATTGCATGTAATATTCTAATTTTCTGAGATTGTGGATTTGGGGTTTTCATGAGCTGTAAGCCATAATCATCCCAATTATGACAAATCATGGCTTGAACTATCTTGCTTTGCATGTAATGAGTCTATCTCATATATTAGTTTTACCTTTTAAGTTGCATTACTGAAATAAATGAACTTTTGCACGATATTCTAATTTTTCAAGTTTCACCTGTATGAATATAACAATATGAGTATCAATAGCATCAGACAATAATATAAGTTAAGGATTATGATTGAAAAACTCTGTTTCCTGGCTATTTCTCCCCTCACCTTTTGAAAAGAAGGAACAATTAATCATTTTCCCATGGGCAGCCAAGCCATATAGGACCTTATAGCTTAATATCAGGTTTTTAAATTGCATCTTGGAATCTTTAGAAATCAGTACAGGACCTGCAGCACAAATGTAATGTGTCCATAGCAGCTTTTATTTACCAACAACTGCTGCATTTTGCACCATCTGCAGCTTCCAGATCGTTTTCAAGGTACCTTGCCTATGGTTTGGCTTCACAACTTCCGGAACTAGTAATTGAACCAATATTTGCAATTGATCGTTATTATGATCCACATTTTAAAATAATTAGCGATGTTCTAAACAAATAAATCTGTAATTAAAACATGTGCCAATATGTGCTATTTCAGTTAAAATGAAGGTCCACAGAGAACAAACTTGCAGCTCAATGGCAGGGAACAAATTGACAGAACAAGGAAGTAGCTGAAAGGTAGTTGTAGGAAACAGGAGATAACTGCCAGTCATTAGGAGACAGCAGCCTGCATTCTGTTTCTATAAGACCTGGAACCATTCCCAGGAGTAGATGAAGTTGATCTAGTGTAATCAAAATTTCAAGTCCATCCTCATACATACCAACAAAACAGGGTGACTGCCAGTGTTATGTTTGGAGAATAATGGAGACCAGACATCTGACCAGTGACTTCTACTCTTTAATAACAGTAAATAGAACAGAACAGAGCAAGGCTATGGGCAGCAGTAGCCCCTTTTATAGGGTTGGCTGCTACCCTATTAACCAATACTAAGTGCATCAAGTTCAAACTAATAACCAATAAGAAGTGTCCTAAGCTTGGCCAATCAGAGGCTTGTTATGAACCAATCCTTGTTCATTGTTTAAGGACCAATCAAATGTGCAGGCTTCCAAAACCTGCTTTGCATTTAGGTTTAGTAATTTTTATTCATTCACAACACCCCTCCCCCTTGGGTTCCGTTTGAGGGGAGCTGTAACAAAATCTTCAAGGTAGACAGGCCGTTTGGTCTGTCTGGATGATTCCGTGGCTCCACCGGGTTTGTTCTCAAGTCCGGTTCCGGTGGAGCGTTTGGATGATCTTTATTAAGTTCCGTTTCGCTGCACGGTGATTCCATGCTGCTTCCGTTGTTGTTGTCTCCGCCAATCAATGTTTCTTCGGGGTTTCGCAGTTCGGTTTCCCCGTGTTCAAGTCCCATGGAAAAGTCAACTCCCTCCCGTTTCAATCCCGGTACTTCGCTGGGCCGTAGGGTTTCCGTTGGCCTGCTATCCGTTATATCGAAGTCAATTTCCTCGATATTTCCTCCCCCCTCAGTTGGTGAACCCGGGAAGCCATTGGCGCTGGGTAGTAATCTCGAACGGAGTTGGTCTATGTGGCGTTTCCACACCCTACCATCGTCTGTTAGCAGGCGATAAGATTTAGGCCCAGTGAGGTAGGTAACGGTAGCGGGTATCCATAAAGGGTCGCCGGAGAAGTTTTTGGCAAAGATTAAATCGCCTACCTTAAATTCCCGGCATTTGCTGCTGGAGCCGAAAGGCTTTTCGGGTGCGTATGCGGGGTGGAGCCGGTCGAGGTGCGATCGTAGTTTCCGCCCCATAAGAAGTTCGGCGGGCGTTTTGTTAGTAACGCTGTGGGGCGTGATGTGCTGCAATAATAAAATTCGACTGATTTTCTCATCGATGTTTCCGAATTCCATTTTGTGGAGGGTCTTTTTTACGAACTGTACCATGCGTTCTGCACGCCCGTTCGCCGCAGGGTGCGCGGGCGAGGTTAGCGCATGGTGGATGCCCCGGTCAGCAAGATATTGTTCGAATGGTAATGCTGTGAACTGTGGGCCGTTATCCGAGATGAGGACGTCCGGAAAACCATGTGTGGCAAATAACCTGTTTAATTTGTTGATAACTGAGTCCGTTGTAGTTGTGCTCATTCGATGGATCTCGAGCCAATTTGAATAGGCATCGACTGTAATAAGGAAAGTGTGCCCTTTCGTAGGCCCCGCAAAGTCAATATGGATACGGGACCATGGTCCTCTAGGAGTTTCCCATTCGGTTGGGCTTGCTTTAGGTGGGGCGTTGCTGACGTCTTGGCAACGTTGACAAGTAGCGACCCAGGCCTCGATTCTTTTGTCGATTCCCGGCCACCAGGCGTAGCTTCGTGCGAGTGCTTTCATCCGCACGATGCCCGGATGTCCGTCGTGCAATACCGCTAAAACAGTTAGTTGCAGTTTGTCCGGGATTACGACTCTATCGCCCCACAAGATGCAACCCTTTTGAGAAAACAGTTCGGTTTGGCGTGCTTTAAAGGGCGCCCATTCAGGTGATAGCTGTTCTGTTGGCCAACCACGCTCAACCCAGCGTAGGATGTGTTGCAGGACCGGATCTCGTTTTGTCTCGAGGGCAATGTCCCTCGCCGTCAATGGCGCGCGGTAGAGTCTCAATTTGCAACGTTGTGATGGTTGGGGCTGGATCTTCAACCGATTCTGGAAGCGGTGTTCTGCTCAATGCATCAGCGTGGAGAATTGATTTCCCCGGGCGGTGTTGCAAGGTGTAGTTGTAAGCCGCCAAGAATTCAGACCAGCGGGTCATTCTGGGGGACAATATATACGGGGTTGGTTTATTACCCGCAATAATCCCCAGTAGTGGTTTATGATCAGTAATTATTGTAAACGCGCGCCCATACACATATTCATGAAACCTTTTAACTGCCGCCACAATAGCTAAAGCTTCTTTATCCAGCTGACTATAATTTCTTTCAGCTTTAGCTAAAGTTCATGAAAAAAATGCGACGGGAGCTTCTGCTCCATTCGGTAATACGTGGGCCAAGATTGCTCCAACCCCAAAAGGTGAGGCGTCACAAGTAATAGTTAACGGCAGAGTCTCGTTGTACTGCATAAGTACAGAATCAGAAGTTAGCAATTTCTTTACTTGTTGAAAAGCGTTTTGTTCACGTTGTCCCCAAACCCACGTTGCTTTTTTGTCTAAGAGTCTACGTAATGGTTCAGCTACGGTTGCTTTATTGGGTAAAAAGACGTTATAAAAATTGATAAGTCCAAGGAACGCCTGTAGATCTGCCTTGTTCCTTGGAGTGGGGGCCTTCTTAATTGCCTTTAGTTTGTCCTCAGTGGGATGGATTCCTTGACTGTCCAGGAGGTATCCCAAAAACTCCACCCTTTCGGTACATAGCTGGCATTTATTTTTTTTAACTTTGAGGCCTGCGTTTTGGAACCTTTGTAAAACTAGGCGGAGTCGTTTTTCTAGAATGTCCCTGTTCGGGGCGGCGATGAGCACATCGTCGAAATATGGTACGACCCCTCTTATCCCTTGTAACAGCCTTTCCATTAAGCTCTGAAAGATTCCTGGGGCGACGCTCACCCCGAACTGGAGCCGGTTGCATTTAAATGCAGCCCTATGCGTGACGATAGTTTGTGCCTCTGCGATGGCCGAATCTACAGGCAATTGTTGATATGCCTGTGCTAGGTCTAGTTTAGCGAAAACTTTCCCGCCACCCAGGGAATGGAGCAGGTGTTGCACTACCGGCACTGGATATGCACTTTGCTGAAGTGCGTGGTTTAGGGTGGCCCAGTAGTCTCCGCAAATTCTCAGTGACCCATCAGGCTTGATAGGCGTCACTATTGGGGTTTCCCATCGGGCGTGGTCGGTGGGTTCCAGCACGCCCTGTTCTATTAGTTTATCGAGTTGTTCATCGATTTTAGGTTTCAGGGCGAATGGCACCCGCCGCGGCTTAAGGCGGATGGGTGCTTCCTCGGGGTTCAAGTTAAATGAGATTGGGGTCCCCTTGTACTTGCCTAGTCCGTTCGCGAAAACGTCTTGGAATTCTTGCACGAGGGCTTCCTCCCAATCGTTGCTCTCGGCACGGTGGACTCCAGCTACAGCGATTCCAAGCGGTCTGAACTATTGAAGGCCTAAAAGACTAGGCCGGTCACGGTCCACGACAGTCAGTGGCAGTGCGACGGTGCGGTCCTTGAAAGAGACCTGGAATCGGCGGGACCCGACAACGGGAATTCGGTTACCCTGGTAATCTTTGAGGATAACCCTTTGAGGGTTTAGGTCTTGGCGGCGAATCATTGGGATGAGCTGTTGAAGCGTCTTCCAGGACACCATCGAGAGAGATGATCCTGAGTCCACCTCCATTATGCAAGGTTTGTTTTCGATAGCGACCTCTACTCGGATTTTCCCGGCATCAAGGGATGTAGCGTGGCCTATGGTAATTGTTTGGTGGGTCTCTTCCCGCCTGGTTTCTTCACGCCTGGTGGAAATGGTGGATGGTTTGTTTCTGTAGGAGTGGCTTCCCCATTGGTGATTCAGTTTGTTTCAGGGTGTGCCGAAGAATTCTGAAGACTGGCATTCGGCCTGTCGGGGTTTGAAGTTTTGTTTGCTTCTGCAAACCTTTGCGATGTGACCTCTTTCCCCGCAAATGCGGCAGAGTGCGTCGAGGAATTTGCAGCTGGATCGTGGGTGATTCGCCCCACATCCTGCACACGGTCGGGATGAGGGTTGTGTGAACTGGTCTCGCTCCGTTCGGAGTCGGTTGACCTCTTCCTCATCGCTTTCTGATGGGGATTCTAGGTCTTTGTGGTGAGTCGATACCGGGTGTCTCTCTGAGCGAGGCGAGGTATCTTTGGCGAGTTGACGTAGCGGTGCGTTGGTGTGGCACATTCGGGCTGCCGACTTCTTGGTCGCCTCCGCTGCAGTGGCTTCTTTAAGGGCATCGGTGAGGCTGATGTCCCCCTTAGCCATGATTTTGCTCTGGATCGTGCCGTCTTCTAGGCCCAGAACCAGGCGGTCTCGGAGGGCTTCTTCTAAATCCGAGAATCCGCAGAGGCCTCCAAGGTTGCGGAGGTCCGCGATGTAGTTGGCAAGGCTTTCGCCTTTCCGTTGGTCCCTCTGGTAATATTCGTGTCTTCTGACTAAGGTTGGCACGGTGGGCGCGTAGTGAGCCCGTAGCAAAGGCTCGAGGACGTCCCAGTCCATCGCTTTTACTTCGGCTGGCTTGGCAAGCGATTTAGCCATTTTAAACACGGTAGGCCCGCAATGGGTTAGGAATATAGCTCTTTTTTTGCTGGTTGTAGCGTCTTTCAAATTGTTGGTCTCCAGAAACATCTGGAACCGATCCATGTATGACTCCCAGTCTTCGGTTTCTGGGTCGAATGGAGCGGATGGTACGGCACCGCTGGTCATGTTGCCGTTGATGGTGCGTGTTCAACCACGTGCTCTGTTGGTTGCTCTGTAACTCAGTCAGCTCTTTGGTCTCCGGATCCCACCTTCGTCGCCAGTGTTATGTTTGGAGAATAATGGAGACCAGACATCTGACCAGTGACTTCTACTCTTTAATAACAGTAAATAGAACAGAACAGAGCAAGGCTATGGGCAGCAGTAGCCCCTTTTATAGGGTTGGCTGCTACCCTATTAACCAATACTAAGTGCATCAAGTTCAAACTAATAACCAATAAGAAGTGTCCTAAGCTTGGCCAATCAGAGGCTTGTTATGAACCAATCCTTGTTCATTGTTTAAGGACCAATCAAATGTGCAGGCTTCCAAAACCTGCTTTGCATTTAGGTTTAGTAATTTTTATTCATTCACAACAGCCAGAATCTTGCCTTCCACATAATATTAACAGAGAGTTTGTTCGCCTGGGTCTATATCCAATAGATCTATTTAACAATTTCAATTTAAAACTTTTTTCCACTGAGAAAGCACCAGGACTGTGCCCTCTAATTTGCCTTTAATTTCTCAGTTGTTGAAGAATAATATTAGAAGACCAGACTGCCATCTGTAATCAAGGAGAGAAGCAACCTAGAACTAAGGAGAACTCCAGATTTGCCTTTAAGTTGTGGATGCTCCATCACTGGAAGTTATTAAGAAGATATCAGACAGCCATTTGTCCAGAATGGTATAGGGTCTCTGTTTGAGCAAAGGATTGGACTAAAAATCTCCAAGGTTCCTTCCAACTCTGTTATTATATTTTCACAACAATATTTCTAACCCAGCCCAGAATTCTGTCAGATCTTTCATACTACTGGTTCAAGATTAGCTTGTCAGTGACTAGACCATGAATCCTGATTGTGTCTGTCTGTGTGTGCGTATGTGTGTGTGCACACACACACACACACACACACATACTATTCTTCCTCCCAGAATGTAATGGTTAATATTTCTCTTTATTGCATATCTTGTTCTTCTCAGCCTTCAATTCTTCTGTTTAACTTACTGAGACTGGACTCAACTTTCATTTTATCATTCTGGATATTGACCAGATTTCCTGATTTTGTGTCATCCACAAATTTGATAAGCAGCCCATCAATCTGTTATCCTAGTCATTAATAACAATATTGAATAATACTGGCCTCAAGTGAGTTTCCTGTGATTTTTAGTGATAACTGCTATAAATCCCCTCATGCTAACTTTGTGAGTGTGGTTAACCAGTTATTATGGAATGTGTTTACTGTTTCCCTTCAGGCTTTTGCCATCAATATAGAAAGCAATGTCAGCAGACATTTCTCTGCATTTCATCTATGATTTTGTATTGTCTGAATTGACAGAATGTGTATATAATAATACTATTATCATTAGAAAGCAGTGTAAGGCATTTCTGTATAATTCTTAAGAACATGTACATGGAATCACAGAAGTCAAGTTCAATTTGAAGGAAACTTTAATTATGTGGTTCCTAATTCCTAAGAAGCTGATGTAAAGAGCAACAACTGATTTTTTAGAAATAAGGATTTTGTTGACAAATAATTATAGACTGTTGGTTAGAGCTATTGTACCAGGATTTTGAATTCATGGGTTTGATGCATTAATTATTTCCCCAATAGGCATGAATGAGATCCAATTCTTTTAAGACTGTTGAACATAATTATATCATTGGAATCACAGATTCTGACAGGATTTGCAGCTATTCCTTGGGTTATAGCACTCCTATCAGACTTAATTATCTACACACAGAGACGGCTTTGTTATGGCCCTTGAGGAAGGGTACCAGATGTACTGCCTAATGTCACATCCATAGAATCACCTTTATTACTGGATGGAGATTTTAAAAAAAACATATTTCTAAAGCAAATTCAGAGGAAACCTTGAGTTAAGTAAGAAAGTTTCACTATGAAAGGACAAAGTATTCAGACATAAACACTGCTACCATTCTTCTAACTGGAGACACTCATGTGTCATTCTGTAAACATTCCCCTAGCAAAACTCTGGTCATTGTCTTTGACTGTAAGAGCTAGTTGCAAGCAAGACTTTCTTTTTGAGTGCCTAATTCTTGTAGCATAGAATTTATTTGTGTGTCAGTTCTTTGTATATTTATATCTGAGTTCCCAAAGACTCATAGGAGCCTCATTTCCATGTTGGAGTTGAAGACGCACTGCCTGGTTCCTGAAAAGTTGATTTCAATGAGCTTTCCCTTTGCAAATCTGAGATTTGGAGCACAGAAATCTGACTCTGATGAAATGATTCATCCACATTACTCTTAATAACATAAGGGTAGGATCTTCTGTAGGAACTATGTCCACAAAAAGAAAACTGCGGTGTCTTAGAACATGTTACAAAAAAACAAAACATATTTAGGTTTGCAATACCATTTATGTAATATAAGCCAACGTAATTATTTTTTCTATAAATATTTTGTATACATCTCTCACTTCAATTTAGTATGTTCTTTCACACTGTCTTGCACTTTGGATCAGTCCTTAGGCACACGTATTAGTACTGCCTTAGACTAAGCATAGCATTCCCAAGTAGATAGCACTCTGTAGTACTTTTTATTATTTGAAAAGTCTCTGACTCGGTTGTATCAATTCAGACTGTAGATAATACATGTCGTGGTGCTTCTCCATATTAAAAAATTTCCTGCACTTAGAAAATCAGATTTCAAGGAGAAAAGATCTCATCTAAAGTTCTTTTTGCCATACCCAATCTTCTTCACCCAATGATTTATTCAACTTGTGAGAAGCATTCAGTTATGAACTTATGTCAGAAAGGATATCCAAATAAAAATATATCAACATTGAATATTAGGCTATAGTTGCTATGTCTTTCAGTTTAATCTGATACAGATTTGTTCAGAACTAAATTGTCCTAATTTCAATGGAGCTTTCTCTCTGATAAATATGAACAGGATTGCACCCTTAAAACTCAAGGAATGACAGCTAAGTAGATTTCTTCTGTTAGATGAGTCACAAGTATGCAATTTTAACTCCTCTCTTAGTGAGAATTGTATTACAGTGTTGCAGAAAGGAAGATTATGAAAAAGAGAGAGGCAGTAGCATGCATCACTTTATGGTGGGTGGAAAAACTACACATACACAATATATTTTTCATTGCTCTATCATGAATATGAATTCAATTACAATTGGAAGAGAACTGTGTGGCAGTCCATCAGTATTGTGCTCAGCTACTAGTGACTATAATGGCTTTTACCAAGGAAGAGCTTATCATTCAGTTTCAGACAAGCTTGAATCCATGTTAGAGCAGATGAACCCATGAAAAGAGATGGTGCCAATCAAAACAAAGGATTAATGTGGCTTTTTATAGTCTAGAAAAAGTGAATGAGAGGAAAATATTAATGAAGAAGTATATCTTCTGTAAAGGGACAACATTGTCATTTCCTAATATATAGCAGGTGATTGGTCAACATTAATTATAGAAATTAATATTCACCATTACTACTGATGTCTTATAATTAGGAGTAGATATATACTGTATTAATATACGGCGAATTCATATACTGAGCTATAGGAAATAACAAAGCATGAATCTGTACATTGGAGGATAAGAAAATAAACACGCTACAACATATAAATGAAAGCAAAATACTAATTCTCCATAATATATTCTGCTTTCAGTTTCATGAATAAGAAAAAGGAACTATGCAAATTCTGGATATGCTTGGTTCCTAGAAATATATCTCATTAGGTAATCTTGGTTCCAGAGTATCTAATGAGATGTATATCTTAAGGTTTATAAAATGGCCTTTTAAACTACTTAATACTAACCTTTGTTAAGTACAAGCAGTCCAGATCTAAGGCATCTTCTAGAGATTTCATCACAAACTCTTTTTGAATTCCTGGAACAAGGGACAGCCCACTTGTCTTCTAAGTCAATGTTTCTTTGTCAAGATCCTCTTGTCATCAACGAAGATGTACTCTATTGCCCATTGGATTTAATCCTGACTTGAGATTGATGATCTTTGTCTTTTTCCTTGTTACTGTTCTCAGGTATTTTGAGATCAACAACTGTACAAATAGCAGTGTAGGATTAATGTCAGAATTTATACAGAAATCTCTCTTGGAATTTCCCAGAATTTTCTCCCCAAAGAAATCCGAGTATGTGTAACAATATTATTGATTGATATTATTTAGAGGTAGCAGAGGATGCAATTCTATTGTTTTCTGTTTTTCATTCTCCCATTACTTTCTAATGTGAAGAAACCCATGGAAGAATGTCTACCTGTCAGATTTAATGGAAGTGTGGGAAACATTGAAACTCTAACTGGTTGTACAATGTATATTGAAACCTTGGACAAGCATAAGAACATAATATTCCATCCGTGCAAGTTTTCATCAATATTTCCTTCGGTAAAAGAAATTTCTGAAGCAAGTTTTCTTTATCATCCAATCTTATGGGGAAGAGGATAAAGCAAAATATTTTTTCTGCAAAAATTGGAACAATATATATGGGCAGATTTAGCAGCAGGCAATTCAGCCAGTCCCCTGTGACTCTGGATTTGATGAAGCATCTCTCAGAAAGATAAGCTCTCTACTCAACAGCTGAAACCAACAGGAGCATGAATAAATAAAAAATACAAATTCTAGGAATGGGATTCTATCATTTTATCAGGCAGAATTAAATCATGCATGTAAACAATGTGCCCACATCTGAAGTTGGCTAGAAATATAATTAAAAAAGGCATTCAAAGGTTGAACAAAAGGAAGGCAGTAAAGATAGGAAGCCATTTGGTTTTAAGCCAACTGTGATAGCATTCAAAACCAACATCTGAACAAAAGAGCAATAGGTACATCCAATTTTTATTTTACCAGTAACTGTCCTCTTATTTTCTTTTTTCCTCAGGCCCCAAGTTATTTAATATTATGTTACTCTTTTTAAGTAATGCATTTTATTGCAATCCACCTGAAATCTCAGTATGTAATGAATATTTTAGCTTTAACTACAACAACACAAGAGCACACAATAGATATAAACTTAATGTAAACCACTACAAACTTGATTGCAGGAAGTACAATTTCAGCAACAGAGTGGTCAATGTCCGGAACTCACTATCTGATTCTGTTGTCACCTGCTCAAACCCCCACTCCTTTACCCTCAAACTAACCTCTATTGACTTCACCCCATTCCTAAGAGGTCTGTTACGGGCATGTATAAGCGCACAATCATGCCTACCATCCCTGTCCTATTGTCCCCAATTATTAGTTCCTATTTCTTATATTTAAACTTATGTTTATTCTTATTTCTATTGTATTGTACAATATAATTATTGTAATCAAATAAAATTTGTCGATTATTTTGACAAAATAAATAAATAAAAATAAATAAAATAAATGTAGATTAGAAGTCCAATTTTGGAAATTCAGTTGCCTGCTTAAAGATTAGAATGTGATAGGAAGTTGAATAATGTGATATGTTCTTCACCTGAATCCCTTTTAAAGGAAACAGATTCCTTTTCTCATAAATGGGCCCTTGCTTAAGTTTTCAAGGGAACATAAGAGATAAAAATAGACAACATTTTTTTACTTCAGAGCTCTCCTTATACAGGCCTGTAATTAGAGCCTTAAGTCCTGTTTAAATAGATCCAAATCGGAGGTGGTATTCGGCAGACTCTGACCTGTTCTGGAGAACCGGTAGCAGAAATTTTGAGTAATTCTGAGAACTGGCAAATACCACCTCTGACTGGAAATTTTACAGTATCCTTCCCTTGCCACACCCACCAAGCCATGTGCACAGAACCGTTAGCAAAAAAAAAAAAAATGAATCCCACCACTGGTCCAAATTATTTAAAGATCCATTCATTGCACCTTTTACTTTAGGGTTCTGGTCTGACTATGGGACAAAGACAGTGGTGGGATTCACCAGTTCAGGAGAACCAGTTGTTAAATTACCCTGCCCCCACTATCAAAGTGGATCCTGAGCTCTGTGCTGCAATGGAGAAATGGACAACAGAGTAGCCGGTGTTAGGGAAGGAGATGGCCACCTTCCCTCTTTCTTCTCCCTGCTCTGCCTCCTTCTTTTGTGCTGACTGCTCCACTTCCCAAATCTCTATTGCAGTGCAGCGCCCAGGATTTACTTTGATAGTGGGGGGAGGGGTAATTTAACAAACCAGGTTGCCCAGGGTCAGATTGATCATTGCAGGAGGGTCATCCCACATGTATGGCAGAGCTGGAGGATGGGGATGGGCCACACCTCCCACATCAGCCAATCTGACCTTGGGTGAACCAGTTGTTAAATTATTTGAATCCCACCATGGACAAAGACATCACTGGTTTCTGTCTTGGATAACCTATAGCAGGAGCTGGGTGGAAATAATGAGCCCTTCCTTGATCTTTTAGTTCTTTCAGTAGTTTTTAACACATCAATTGCACCATCTTATTGGACTGCCTACAGGAATTTAGGATTGGAGGTAGTGTTCTGCATTGTTTCTGCTCCTTCCTCTGTAGGAAGTATGGATAGAAAATCTTCCAATGGCCAGCATGAGTTCTTCCTTTCCTTTGTTTTCTTCCCTAGGACTTTAAGGCAGCTGGAAGAGTACTGGATCACAACCAGTTTCCAATGATAAAATTAAAACATCGATATTACTTTATTGTAGATGTGTGTTGGAGGAAAACTGGAGTCGTATGGACTGATGATGAAAGACGATTGGGCTTGGATTCAGCAAACCAACAGCAAGCAAACTGAATGAGGAAACAGAGCCTAGCACCCTCACAATTCCAGCAGCAATGGTCTGCACCAATAGAGATGGAGTGCTTATGCACATTTCTTTTCTATCTCTCCTCTACCACAGAACAAACTGAGAAAATGCAAACCCAATGCTTCAACAGTTCAGAACAGTAACTGACAGCATCAGTAGCCAATTAATTTGAAGGTGGCTAAAACTTTTGTCATAAACTTAAGCAACAAAAGGTGAATAGAATTGCCCTTTATAAATTAGATAAATGTTTAGTATAGCATAATATAACATAGATTTAGTGACCATGCTAGGAAATAAGTTTACAATTTTATATAATAAAAGCCTCCTGAAAATGCAGGAAAGTAACAAGACTTTTTTTGGGAAGGAGGGAGAGAGAATTAGATATTGCACTAATGGTCTCTGGTATATGGCACATTGCAAATTTGCTCCTCTTGTATTTTTAATATCTACTTAAAACTTTGTGGTGTACCACAACACTCCACCTTAGGCCCAGTATTGTTCAATAACTTCATAAATGACTTAGATAAGGGAATAGAAGGGGAACTCATCAAATTTGCAGGCACTACGCTGGCAGGAATACCCCAGAAGACAAGCTCAGGATCCAGAAAGATCTTGACAGACTTGAACAATGGGCCCCATCCAACAACATGAAATTTAATGGGGAGAAAAGCAAGGTTTTACATCTAGGAAGGAAAAACCAAAATTACAAATATAGGTTAAGTAAAACCTGGCTCAAAAACACTAACTGTGAGAAGGACCTAGGAGTCCTAGTGGACAATCATATAAACATAAGCTGGCAGTATGGGGCAGCATCCAAAAAAACTAATACAATCCTTGGTTGTATAAACAGAGGCATAGAATCAAAATCATGAAAAGTATTAGTACCACTTTATAAATCCTTAGAAAGCCTACACCTGGAATACTGCATCCAATTTTGGTCACCACATCACAAAAAATATGTTGAGACTTTGGCAAAAGTGCAAAGAAGAGCATCTAAGATGATTAAGGGCCTGGAGACACAAACATATGAAATTTTTTTGCAGGAATTGGTATGGTGAGTCTAGAGAAAAGAAGGATTGGAGGGACATGACAGCAATATTCCAATATTTGAGGGGCTGCCACAAAGAAGAGATAACCAACTTATTTTCCAAAGCACCAGAAGGGAAGACAAGAAACAAACAATGGATGGAAACTAATCAAAGAGAGAAGCAACCTGGAATTAAGGAGAAACTTCCTAACAGTGAGAACAATTACCAATGGAAAGGTTGCCTTCAAAAGTTGTAGGTGTTCATCACTGGAGATTTGTAAGAAAAGATTCGACAGCCACCATGTCTGAAATGGTATAGGGTCTCCTGCTTGAGCAGCGGCTGAACTAAAAGACCTCCAAGGTCCCTTCCAGCTCTATTCTGATTCTGATTTTGATTCTTATTCTAACTGCTAGGAATAGGCCTATTAACAGTTTGGATCAACTTTACCAGAGTTGATGCTGAACTCTTATCATAGTATTTGGAGACTATAAACTATAAGGATCTGGACTGGAGAAAAGAGGCTGAAGCTGAGCCTGACTAAGAGATATTTGTTTGTATATAAGAGTTATTTATTGACAACAGTGTTAATTATGGCTGGTCAGGCACTAGGTAAGAAACAATAAGGACATATTTTGAGAGTTCCTTGGATTCAGGCTCATGCTTGAATAATAGACATCATAGTTCTTTTCCACCACTGGCTGGTACACCATCTTTGACCTTACCTAGTGCAGGAAGATCTAGTTGTTGCAGAAATTGAACCCTAATTACCTACGATAGTATCTGCAGGACAACATGTTCCAACCAAAATTAGCCTGACCCACTAGCTTTTCAATTCTCAGAGGTGGAAGGATGCTGAGACTAGAAGATATTGCTTTTCTGTAGCCCAGATGTTTTGAAATAGTCTCTCAACAAAGATCAAACTAGCTCCCTCTGTGCTGTTCTTCAATAAAATGTTAAAAATAAAATTGCTCTGGAAGGCAGTCTCTTAACTTAAACAATGCACCATCTTTCATTTATTTCATTCCTTTATGTCATTTTTGCTGCTTTCCTGTTAGGGGATTTATGATGTTATTTTTGGCTTTTAGTTATGCCGTGATTGTTTTAACTATTTTTATATTACATATTATGCAAGTCCCCCAAGGATTGTCAGATTTATAAATTTATACTGAAATCAAATCTTAGGGTCGAAATATTTTGAAAAGGAACTTTCCTCTCACTGCTGGTGCGCAGAGCAGATATGGTTTGCAATAGTTCCACCCTTATGGTCAGGTCAAAAATCAACATATTTTTGTTGTAGTTAGAGACCATTTACGTAATATGGGGTATCAAATACTAGACAATTATTATTTTGCCATAATGTAAACTTGCTTCTCAAAATGGACCGTGCCTTCTGTTTGAAGTGTTTTGAAGTCTAGAAATGGGTCTGAATTCCTCAGTACTTCAGAACCTCGTTTATTTATTAAGGATCTAACCAACTCTATAGAAGAATAATCACAAAACTATTATTTATGGGTAACTGTTCAATTATGCTAAGATAAATATTCAAGAGTCTAGGAAGGAAGGATCAGGGAATCTGACTAGTTAATACATATATACAAGTAGAACACTGTTTTGGCATCCATCAGTTATATTTAAGTTATATTAAACTTAATATTAATCCAACCAAAATTACTGGGCACCTATGTGTACCTTTAGGAAGAATAAGAAGAATTCAGCTAATTGCTGGACCAATTGCTAATTCTTAAAATGTAATAGTGGTTGGTATGACATTGAGATGTGCCAAAGAGCTCTTTCCTGGCTAGTAGTTATCTCACATATTAATTTTGTTTCCAAATAATCTTTGATTTTTGCAGAGACTCATGCTGTTTTGAAATATATACTAGTGTTCCGGAAGTTAAAAAGAAGAAAAAGGAAAGAATAACTTAGGTGAGGTTGGCAGCAAAATGAACGAAAGAATAAAAATGGACTTTGCACACTCTTAAGATTGAAAAGGACAGAATGATACATACCATTCATTAATTATACAGTAGTCTGAAGACTGAAACTACTTTCCATGTTTGAATCCACTGGGAAGATTATCACATCTTGGATGTATTATGTGAAGACTAAGCAGTGGCTCAGTGGCTAAGATGCTGAGCTTGTCAATCAGAAAGGTCAGCACTTTGGTAGGAAGGTAACAGTGTTCCATGCACCTTTGGCATTTAGTCATGCCAGCCACATGACCTCAGAGATGTCTTCCGACAGCGCTGGCTCTTCGGCTTTGAAATGGAGATGAGCACCGCCCCCTAGAGTCAGGAAATACTAGCACATATGTGCGAGGGAAACCTTTACCTTCTGGAGAAGTTGAAATTATGGGTTGGAGATATGCCATTCTGGTGAAAGTGTAATTATGGCCTACTAAGAGTTGACACTGGCTTAATGACACATAATCATAATCAATGATATGAAAATATTGGTTGAATAGTAATTGATTTGGTTTGATTTGAGTTGATTTATATTTTCTTTCTGCTCTGATATGTACATATCTAAGTCTAACATACTAGTTTGTGCATGATGTAACTATTCATGTAAATCTTCCTTTTTCTTTTTCATTTATTTTGCAAAATGAAATAAATGATAAAAATGTTGATTAAAAATAAGTGGAGGCTCTATTTCTGTGTCTGTTAGTTTATATAATAATTCTGCCAAATAATTCTGCCAAAGTGGTATCTGTGCCATTACTTAACATTTCTTTTTGGTGGCGTGGTTAGCGCAGAGGTTAGAATGCAGTACTGCAGGCTAATTCTGCTGACTAATAACTGCAAGCAGTTCGGCAGTTCAATTCTCACCGGCTCAAGTTTGACTCAGCCTTCCACCCTTCTGAGGTTGGTAAATAAGGACCCAGATTGTTGGAGGCAATATGCTGACTCTATAAACTATTTAGAGAAGGCTGTAAAGCACTGTGAAGTGGTATATAAGTCTAAGTGATATTGCTATTTTTTACTTATTTATTATAAAATTTATTGGTTGCTCATCTTACCACTGGGTAACTCTGGGTGGCTTACAATATTAAAAAGAAAAAATTATACACATTTTTGTAATGTATTTATTGATACAATGGCTTTGAGACAAGGTTCAATATCGATGGGAAAAAACATTGAGTGAATCCTGGAAAAAAATAGTAAATTAACTCAAGGATAAGGTTGTATACTTCTCAAGAAGACTTTATGGAAAATACATAAAAAATTCCAGTTCCTCTCTGATGTATTCCACATCAAGAAGCAAGATTCTAGCCTGTTTTAAAGTCAGTGCAATTTTTGTTAATAGTAATAATTACTGAAGTCATCATGTGAGATTGTTTAAAGACATGCAAATAACTTACCACTCATAATTATCTGCTAGAAAGTAAATATTCCTGCATGATCAAATATTTTCAAGTTCCTTTTTGATATACACTTACTATATATTCCTCCATCAACATTAATTTCTTTGTTTTTAGTGTTCAAGCATAAGTGTAGCTTTAATGCATATTTATCTTCTAAATCAATACTTCTAATTTAGATACTGTGTATAAGCTTTACAACTAACCCTTACAGCTGTACTTTTCTTGAAATACTTTAAGATATTGATTTGTAAGTGCATCTTAGAATACTAGTTAGATTAGAGCAACCATGATAAGATGTTGTTTTTTTCATGTACTGTTTACAGATCTCCTAGAGATTTATAGCTGACCACTAGGGGAAACATATTGCTGAATTATATTAGGTCTAATCTAGCACAACTTGATTAAATATAAGAAGTATGACCAGAAAGTTGCAGCTTGTATTCATGTACAGCAGTTGGAATCTGAAATACCTGGCTGGGGACAGTTTGTATTTATGTACAGTAGTTGGAACCTGAAATACCTGGCTGGGGACAGATCATACTGGAGAACTATATAGTTGACAAAAGTAGACACTAAGTGTGTCTACTTTTCATCATCACATGAGCTTTACTGTAGTCAACAATAAAGAAATACATGTTCCCAAACATGAATACATATTCAAATCAAACATGATTTGAAAGTTTCTATGGCTCCATTTGATTGACAACTTAAGCCACACACACATCAGATCTGAAGACATCATCTGATGATCAATTATGTGTGAACAAACCCTGAGTTATATAAAGTTTGTGAAGTTAAATTCTTAGCAATTGTTCCTTTACAAAATACTTGGGTAATTAGAATTTCATTTCAGAGACAACTGTACTTAGAATGAATTAAGGGCATTTCTAATTATTCAAGCAATAAGAGGTGTTAAATCTCAATAAATGAACAAGGATGGACTTTTAACTCTCCAGCATTTTGATTTTTTGTTCCTTATACCAGTTCAGTTTATTTTTAACTTTTCTTCCATAGATGTCAAAAAGTGAGAGGAAAAATAATAAAATAGCAGAGCTTCCAATACTGGACTCCCACTACACTAAGAGCTGGAGAGTCGGCTCAAATATTTTATTTCCAACTAATATTTTTGCTTTCATACTTTCTTTCCAATACTTCAATTCCTTTTCAGCAAAAACACCATCAACAAACAAAGATACCCCCCTAAAAAAAAGCCCAAACTAATAAGAAAAAGAAAATCTCTACCCAGAAAGGTGAGTTGCATGCAGCATTTATGTCAATTTTCTTCTTACTGATATCCCATGTATGTAAAATATGTTGTAGTCAGACATTTTCTTGAATTCTAGATACTGAAATCCACCTACACAATAAACCCTGAGAGATAAATAGCTGTCTGCTTTATTTTCATCTCAATCTAGAATTCTTCCCTTTTAACACAATTCCATTGTCAGGCTATCATTCAAAACTCTTCTGTTTCCTGCAACAAATCATTTTAATAAATGCCTACTACAAAAGGAAAAAATTAAAGGAAAAATTGCCAGCCGTAGTAACCAAAGCAAAATGTGGTTAATTAGCACACTTCCATATTTATGTGCATCCATCAGAATATTTTAAGCAAGTGCAGAGATTTGTACAAGTCATTTAGAGTCTACTTTTAAATCCATGGGTAATATTATTTATACTACCCAAGTTTTAAACCTAGTCATCTGTAACCTACTGCATAAAACAATTAATCCACCACATTTTGGCATTCTTATAAAAATCTCTGCATGTAAATATACTTTTACTGGATTCAGATTTACTCTACATAAATATCTCGGGCAGTTTCCTTCTCAGCAGCCAATAGTCATTCTGTCTATTTCATTCTCATAAACAAAATAAAGAACAGATGGTGTCAAATTCAAAGGGCATTCCTCTTCATTCTCCATAGCTTTTTCAAGTTTAGTATACCACATATAAATACTAAAAATACACCAAAATACATCAAAAAGGTAAAATGAGAAACAATAGATAAAAACTAACCAAGGAAAGAAGCAACCTATGAAGAAATTTCCTAATAGTGAGAGAACAATTAACCAATGGAACAGTTTGCCTTCAGAAGTTGTGGGTGCTTCATCACTGGAGGCTTTCAAAAAGAGGCTGGACAACCATTTATCTGAAGTGGTATAGGATCTCCTGCTCAAGCAGGAGGTTAGACTAAAAGCCCTCCAAAGATCCTTCCAACTCTATTATTCAATGTTCTACTAGCACTCCCACAAAAGGCATCCACCGGTAGTCAAATTAACACAACAATAACCATATGTATATGGTGACATCACTGTGCAAACACTTCCCTGACATATTGCAGGGCTGACATTGGACATAAGTGCATAAGCCACAGGAATTGCATTGGGGTGTCCTGATGCACATATCATCACTTGTCTTTTTACCTATATATACCTTTGAACCCTCTCCCCCTTATTAATTTGTGTTTTCAGTATTTATTTACTGGGGCCTAATTGCTGCTCCAATCCACTGGGGCTTTAAGTAAAATCAACTCAGAAATAATTTAAGTGGGACTCACACATTCTATGGGAAAAAAAGCCAATTGTAACAAATCCCAGATGGCAGATGCTCTGTTCAGTCCCCTTTGGCTATCAGCCCTGGCAGCTTCAGAGCTGTTGGAAAGTATTAATGTGTTGCGCATAAAGATTTAGCTTTGGGAAATCCCAACTGTCTATTCACATTTACTCTTCTGCAACTGTCTCAATTTCTTTTCAAGGTTGCCTATTGACCCTTCACTTGTCCAACAAACAATGCATTGTAGGAAAACAAACAACTTTACTCTGCACCCTGGTCTTTTTTTCTTCAGTTTAGTTTGGCCAGTTTTAGCTGGTTCTCTTTGGACAATATAATTTTAAGTCTTTGGACTTCTCCATACTAGACATTGCCAGTAACTTCTTAGCATTTGCATCATAGAGTATAAAACTATATATTTAATAACCTTCATAGATTATTTAAATTTCTAAATTACATCAAACACATTTCCTTAAGCCATTCTTGCACTCACAGTCGGTATCTGTCCATGTAAACATGCAACAACATATGCCAACCTGATATCTCATGGGTATCAGCAAGAGAAGGCTTTCAAAGTTTATTTCAGAAAGCATGGAAGTTCCTTCAGTAAAGATTTTTGTAACATTGTAACACAGTTCAAAGGAACAGACCCATCTAAAGTCACTTTTCTGTGAGCTGGGAAGCTATAAATATGATAAATAAACTCAAGTAAATATGAAAAGTGATCATGGATACAAATGCTGTAGCTAATTATCAGGACATAAAATATTCATTAATTGTTCTGAATTTTTCATAATCTTCACATTACCCCTTGATATTTTTTTTTAATTTCTGTTTTTCATGTGGCATTCAATGTAATTTCTAACTCTAGAAAACTTTGTGCCATATAATGGTAGCAGACCAGAGCCAGATGTTTCATAGTTTTTAAATATTTTCCTGTTTAATTAATTTGTCAGCCATTATTTTCCAAAGATCAAGAAATGATCTGAGGGGTCCTTGGTGATCTCTAAGCTTGGTTGGTTTCTTGCAGATATTTCATTACCCAAACTAGGTAACATCATCAGTGCATCATCACTGATACTATAGGAGAAGGAGTGGCAGAGCTTGGGGGCAGAATCAAAAGAGGAATCAGTGTAGAGTGTCTATATTGCCACAAGGAGACTAAGTCCAACCTCTCCTTGAATTCCATTGACTCTTACTGTCAACCCTGAAGTTCACCTGACCAAGGCCATTTGAATGCTTCAGTGTTGTCACATGAGGTAAAGAAATTATGACGTAACGAAAATCCTGAACTCTAAATTGCACAGGGGCCAGTTGCAGTACCTAGTGCAATGGAAGGGGTACCCACTCTCCGAAGGCACTTGGGTCAAGAGCTGGGTTGTGAAGGCAGATAGATTGGTCAAACAGTTTCATGATGAGTAGCCCCCAGAAAGCTAAGGGGGGAAGATTAGACTGAACCATAAGTAACTTCTTATGGTTTCTTTTCTTTGCAGGAAGTCCTTTTCAATTAAGGGGGGGGCACCTATCAACCCTGAAGCTGACCTAACTGAGACTATTTTGACACTTCAATGTTGCCCCACTGGAGCTGGGGGATAGGGAGGAGGGAATAGAGATAGTTGGGGTTTGTAGCCAAAACAAAATACTTTCTTCTGGGAACCAAGGACGTTCCCAGGTGTGTTCTGATCCAGCCTTAGCAGAAACAAGAAACAGACCCCTTGTCACAAAAAATCACTATTTACCTCTTGCGAATTAATTGCATTCACCCACCAAAAAGTCCAGGCAATAGTCCTTCAAAGAGTTAACAGCAGCAACAGACTTTATTAGTTCCTTGCAATAATTGCGAGGCTGTGAGCTCCCAGATGAAAGGCTGCAAATTAAGTTCTGGCAAGCAGTCTGTGGCACAAAACACAAGCAAAATATTCAGAAAGACGAACTGTTGTCTCCTACGACAATCACTCCCTTTTTCTTCTATTTATTCCCCAGCCAGGGAAGGGCCATTCAGCATCCACATGTGCTTTGCTTCCTGAGTTGACTCCTTTTTCTGTTATTCCTTTTCCTAACAGCTCTGTGCATATGTGCGTCTGGAACAGGCCCCAGCTGTTCTTCCTCCTTGCTCATATCAGCCTCCAAAGGCAGCTGCCTCTCCAGTGGCTGGGAAATGTCAGACAGCCCTGGCTCTATCTCTGCGTCCAACACAGAGCATCCATCAGAGACTTCCCCAGACTCCAGAACTGGCCCAAATTCCTCCCCAACCTCTTCAGCTGATTCTGCTGATTCTGCAGTTCCATTGGCAGCTGGTGGGCCATAACAAAGTAGCTGGAGAGAAGAGAAGTTATCAAGCAACCAGACAACATCTTGATTGGACCATGTGACTGGTTGTTTGGGGAAGGTCCTATCTTTAGTTGAGAAGATTCCTGTGCATGATTAGTAATAAATCAGTTTAATTGGAACATAACATGTGGCCGTGGTCTTTTGCACCTGACAGATACTGAAGATTTTTTTTAAATTTAGTTTGAAGATAGGAAAACCTTTTTTGTAATATAATTTTCTTGTTTATTCCCATAGTTGTACAGATTTTTCTGTTTCTTCTTGATTCAATGCTTCTGCACAATCAAGACTAGGTAATGTCAGTATTTTTTTCTCCTTATTCATGAGCATTTATAACTTCAGAACACAATCTTGGATGATGACTATTTTTTAAAAAAGTGAATCCAGAACTATGTGGTTCTTTTTCATTTTTGGAGATATTTTGTGGTATATGGATATTATTTTAACTTTTACAGGTTCTTTGATCCCTCATATTTCTTTTTAAGACTTCAAAAATATAAAAACAAGGACAAATAGGCTGAAAAACAGCTTCTATCCCAGGGCAGTAACTCTATTGAATTCTACTGTATAGTGCAATATTACAGGTTTTCAATTCAAAGTATAGAATGTGAAGGGTGTGTGTTTGTGTTTATTTTCAGTCATAATGTACACTGAAGATGGTATTTAATGTTGTTGTATGAGGTACAATGACAATAACAGTGGTGCGATTCAATTTTTTTTTACTACTGGTTCTGTGGGCGTGGCTTGGTGGGCATGGCAGGGGAAGGATACTGTGAAATCTCCAGTCAGAGGTAGTATTTGCCGGTTCTCTGAACTCCTCAAAATTTCCGCTACTGGTTCTCCAGAACTGGTCAGAACCTGCTGAATACCAACTCTGGTCAATAAAGTAAAGTAAAGTAAGGTGCAGTAAATTAAACTAAAACTAAAAAGCCCTACAGGCCTATTTTTATGCTTTAGTGTGGTGAAATTGCCTCAATAAATTTATCTTTATTTTTAGTTGGTTTTATAACATGACTGAATTTCTCTCCCAGAGACTTGATTGATTCCTGATTTTGGGATGGTGCAGGATCAAGCCTTGTTTGATACTTAATAGCTATTCAGTCATTGCTATTCCATTTTATGGACACAAAATGGCTGCATTCCCTCTTTGTGCCTTCTCTCTCTTTTTTATTGGGGGGGGGTGTCCAATTAAATTGGAGTTAAACTTCTATTTCCCAAGTCAAAAACCAATTTTTGACTGTACTCACAGTATTTGGAAACCCTCTGAGATGACCTGCTGTTCCTCTCTTATTTTTCAATTTCTTTTTTGTTTTATGATGCTATTTTTTTTTAAAACAAATTTTATTTTCAAGACAAACAATACATAAATACACATACACACAAAACATAAAAGCATAAAAAATCTCTTTTCTGAAAGTTGCTTAGTCCCGGGTTATAACTCTTGGTACAGACACAAATTCAAATTCATATTCCTTTTAAATACCATTTCATATCTTAGTAACATTTTCAATTTTCTATATGACTTCTCCTCTTCTTTAAATTTTCTCAATTTTATTTTATTTTATTTATCTCCTCTCAATTCGTATCATAATATTTATTATTCTTTGTCTGTTCTATTCCAGCCAACCATTTATTTTTCTTCTTTAAAAAAAGAAGAAAGACTTCTCCTGTACACTATATGGAGTAAGATGCCTTTATCTCTTTCCCCTATATTTATAATATTTAATATAAAACACATGACATACATTGGGATTCTGTCTGATACATTCTAAAATTATACTATGTTATCAAAGATAATACAAATCTATTCATTAGTATTGATATTCATTCATATCTTAAACATTTAACTCATTGCTTTTCGATTAAATCATACTTTTATGGGAGCCCTATTTTCCATGATTATTCCCCCCCCCCACATCACATATTATAGCTCAATATTTCATTACAATGTTCCTCCTTCTTCTACTTCAAATCTCTCATTTCACAAAAAATTTCGCTAATATACCATTATTCTAATCATTAATATTAACAATCATTTATATCTTAAACATTTTATCCATTTCAATTAAATATCATGCCCTTGTGGGAATGCTTATGCTTTCCAAAAATTATTACCCCCCCCCCCCAACATCACAATCTTGAATCATATTTCATTACAGTACTCCCTTTTTCTTAACAAAAAATTCACTAGTTTATGTTAAATATTTTATCACATTTTAAGTTACATATTATTTCTAATTTTCTATGATTACTTCTAAATACAAGTATAAAAATGCAGTCTTATGTACCTTTCTAGAATCCCTTTAACAATAAGATTTATCCATTATCTCTAAAAAACTTTTGCTTCTTAACATCTTGCTCCCCACCATTAGGGCTTTTCATCCCTTCCTTTCTGTCTTGCTTCTTCTTCTCCTTGTCCTCTTTAACCCCTTGTCTCTCCACCTCCCTTTTATTCTGCTTTCCCCCTTTCTGTTGTTTCTTAACATAATGTCCCCTTTTCACCTTATTCTTCTCTTTTTGGGCTGTTTTTCCAGATCTTAAAGACCTCTTTTCCTTTTTCTCTTGCTTTTTCCCTTCTCCAATCAAAGTCATTTGTTCATCAAAGATGGCTTCTTCTTCTTCTTTGTCCCCATCATCCTGTTGTTCATTCTGCTTCACATGAGTATAAACCGCCATTTCTAAGTATTGAACTTCCGGTTTGCAAGCTTTCGGCGGTGGCAGGGATTCGTGACCGCACGATCCCTGCTGCGTTCGCTGCCAAGGTTCCCCCGATCCATTTGGATCTGGGGGATATAGCTGCCCCGTAGAGGCAGCTGAAGACAGGGGGGATCTGGCAAGGGGCTTGGGGGTGCTGCAAACCCCCTCCCCGGCTGGCTAAACCCCCTTTTCCCGAGGCGGAGGAACGGCGGTCAGCAATGGCCGCCACAAAGAAAGCTGCAGCCGGACAAGCAGGTGCAGGAGGGAGAAAGCTGGAAGAACAGTGAAAGTTGCTTCTAACCGGGACAAGACGGGAGAAAGTGACCTGGAACCTTGAAGGCTGCTAAGTATATATTGTTCCTTGTGAGAGTTACAAGCTGCGAATACTCTAAAGGGGAAAGTTTTTTCTTTGTTCTACTCTCCTTCCTAAAGTGACAGCGGAGAAAAAAATAAACCTTTTTGGCTGTGAGTGGGAAGGGAGAGGGGAAAAAAATTGGAGCAAAATTTGAAAATAAGAAGAAGATTGCCTAGAATTGCAAAGAGTTGTTAAACATTAAAAAACTTCTAAAAAATATATTTGAAAAGGATTTGTGATTACCTTAGCCCCAGAAAGAGAAAGTGAAGAAGAAGAAGGTATCTAAAAGAAATAGTCTGTTTGGATTGTTTGGTGATTTTGGAACCTTTGAGAATTACTTCTGATTATAACATCTGGGTGGTTGTTTGGAAAAACTTTTTCTCTACACAATGGCATCATCTGTGAATGGATTGAAACTTATATATCAAAAATATGAAAGAGAAAAACAAGGAGGGAAAGATGGTCTTGGCACTATTTATGATGCTATTTTTGTCAATGTCAGTGCCTGGCACAAGGAGCTCTGGGCTAATCTATCATTCTTTGGAAACAGTGAAACCACACCAATTACACCATCACACCTATTACACCAATCATACAAGTGTTTCAACAAAAACTAAATGGGTGGGATTGGTGGGAGATAAAGTATTGTACAATAACTTCTAGAGTGGTCAGACCTTAATATTCTAATAACATTGTCCGGCTATCAGTGTAGATCCGTGGCTTTGATTGTAAGTCAGCTTCTTCAAGGAGATGTGAGATGAAAAATGCACCTGATATTTTTTTTAAAAAATTACAAGCTCCATCTTGAAAAATTGCAAAGTTATCCAAAGATTCTTCTTAGAATTTATTCTAAGAAGCTATTTTAAGGCTTCCCGGTTAAGAAATATCTATGCAGTTAAGGTACTAGGGATGTTTTTCAAAAAATAAGGATATTAGTGTAAACAGTTAACTATAGTTGATTTGGTGTCAGAAGCCTTACCCTCTGGTTTTGGACATGCAAAAATAATGGAAAAGGAATTTAACCAGAATTGAAATAGACATTGTCTTCACATGTTAAATCCAACATGAAAGCATCGACAAGTGGCTCCTCCTTCTAATTACATTGGTGATGTAATTAAATTATAGTTTTAATGTTTACCAAATAATTGTCAAGAGCAGAATCTTTACATATATGCAAAGGCTTCCCCACGAGCTACAATACTTCACTATCACAGCCCCAGTTCACATGGAAATCATCACATGTGACAATCTCCCTATAAGTATGGAAACATATTAGACTGAACGTACCAGATGAACAACTGAACAGAACCTACTTTATGATTGTAGCCCTTTTCTATGGATACAAAACTAGGCACCAAGAATGGTTCCTTTCCTGATGATCATCTCCAATAGCTCCAGGGTCTGATAGAAAAATTATATCTATGGGAAATGGGAGCACAAATCTCAATCTCATTTCTTTCTCCTGCTCTAAGCTACTGTATAGGGAAATGGTGGATCAGTGGCTAAGACGCTGAGCTTGTCGATCAGAAAGGTTGGCAGTTTAACAGTTCAAATCCCTAGCACTGCGTAATGGAGTGAGCTCCTGTTACTTCTCCCAGCTTCTGCCAACCTAGCAGTTGAAAAGCATGTTTAAAAAATGCAAGTAGAAAAATAGGGATGCATTTAGTCATGCCAGCCACATGATGACGAAAACGTTTTCGGACAGTGCTGGCTTTTCAGCTTTGTAACAGAGATGAGCATCGTCCACTAGAGGCAGAAACGACTAGCACGTATGTGCGAGTGGAACTTTTGCCTTTACCTTAAGCTACTATATAATAGTAGGTCTTGGGTGACAAAAAGAATAGCAAGAGATGTGAGAAGTAGAGATTCTTCTTACATCTTCTACTGAATGACAGATGCTGTATCTGTACTACACGTTGCGTGTTAGAAGAAAGAGGGGGAACCAATGGTTTCTTTGATCCTGCTTCAGCTAAGCTCTGCTTAATTCAAAATCAGAAATATTTAATGTAGTTGGCAAATTCCAGCTAATGGTGTTTGCCTACATATACAAATGGCACCTGTTGTTTGACAAATGGAAGCAAGCATGCTAACCTTTAAATGACAACATGGTTTTCTTTGTATCTTTGGAGCTGCAATCAGCCTTCAGTTTAATGGATTAATGGGGGAAGGGTCTGTAAAAGCAGAAGGCCTGTTGAATCTGGATGGGGTTTTATGTATACAAAAAATGGTGAATGTGGCATGACACATCCATATTTTATGCATTTTGCACATTTTATGCACGTATAAAATATGGAGGGGATTTCACATATCCATATTTAATGTATTTTATGCATATATAAAATGGCAAATGTGATTTGATGCATGCACAGAAGCATGAACAGATTTTATCTGTTTTATCCAAAGTCTATTAAACTGAGATTTGTTACATAGAGGATGTAGTGGATTTGTAAAATATGTTTTTGTATGCATCAAGTGATTCCACATGATTTTTGTTCAATTGGCAGGAAGCTTGTGGCAAGCTAAACCACATGGTAATTTATCATGAGTAATTGCTCAGTATCATACTTCAGTACTTTTAAATGAATATATAATTAAAATTGTTTATTTGCTAAAATAATGCTTGAATTGAAACTGAAACTAACATTTCATAAGATAACATTTTTAGGCCTGGTTTGTTTGAATTTATGGCCTATTGACACACTCCTAATTTCAGGGTAATACTTTGGCAGCTTTCAATTACATATATAAGTTTTATTGTTGTTCAATTCTTTCCTTCCCTTACTCTTCAATTACAACTGAGACATAGCAAGAGGATACACTTTGCATGCCATAAGGCATGACCTAATAATGGCAATAATGGTAATGGTCATAAAAGTAAAAATCAAGCAAGCTACAGCAAACATTTGAGCTAGAAGTTACTGTTATATATATAAAACAACTTTCATTTCCAACTACCAAATGACAGAAATCCAATCAAACAAGTTAAATATATGTAATCAAAAATATATTCAAATGTGAATACAAAATCAAAGCAGAACACAAAATTAAAATTTATTTTAAAAAATAAAATATACATACATTCAAATAAAAATAAGTAGTCTTTGCATATATATTTTTATTCAAGCCGCCCAACAGATAAAGCATTATCTTCTCAGTTGATCTAGTCTTCTGATTTCCAGTATCAAACTATGCAATCTTTCTTCCAGAAAACATGCATAAAACCTTCTGCACTGTTTGAATTAAAGAGCCTATATGCTCTACACATTGCACATTATAATAGCTACCTGAAAACCCCATTAATGCATTCATTTAAGTGGGAAAATTTCTATCCTTATAATATTAATATTATTAAAATAGCTCAGCAAATTGAAGGATACCCTGAGAAATTTACTAATTTATCCAATAAATTAACATAACAGCAGTTTCCAACTACAATAAAATAAAAATAATCTACTTTAATAAGTATATCAAATGACAACATATTTCAAATCTCCAGACAATCTCTCCCAGTAGTTCTGAGATGGGATGTTACACGAAGAAAGATGGTTGGCCTCAGAAGCAGCACCAACAACCTAAGCTTTTGGAGTGAAATTTGCCCAGGACCATAAGAATAAGACTTTCTAGTGAACTTGATGAGGTGGAAGAAACTGGATGACCATGAGTTCTAGTCCTGCCTTAGGTACAGAGCCAGGTGGGTGACCTTGGGCCAATCACTTTCTCTCAACCTTATGAAGGAGGCAATGGCAAATGATTTCTGAAAAACCTTGCCAAGAAAACTGTAGGTCTAGTCCTGGCAGTCTCCAATAATCTGATGCAACTGAACATAAGAAAATAAAAAGTGTAACCTCATGATAATCAGAATATAGAACATAGACTATCAGAGTTGGAAGGGACCTTGGAGGTCTCCTAGTCCAACCACCTGCTACTATACCATTTTAGACCAGTCTCTTCTTAAAAGCCACCAGTGATGGAGTACCCACAACTTCTGAAGGCGGTTTGTGTTGCAACATTAGGATATTTTTGTCATTTGTCTCTCTTGCTTTTTGCATATATGTCCATGGATGCATCTTCCCATCTCCCCTGCTCCAGCTATTGCAGCAAACCTTAGCCATGTTTATAACTATTGGACAGAGTGCCTGATGATAGATAGCACTTGTTATCATTTGACAATAATTTAATCTACAGCCATTTATTTAAATGGCACTGTTCCAAAAGAGAAGACAGAGCATAATGGAGGTAAAATTCACTTCAAATGTAGGAGCATTCTAACCCTTTCTTCTGGCTTCCCCATCTTCCCCTTGCTGGATATATTATCCCATTTTTCAAATTGTTTCTTTAATGGTGCAGAATAGAACAAGGATCATTTGGTGTCATACTTTCAATTTCTATTCTGCTGCTGTTTGTACATAAAAGAGTTAAAGGTGGGATAACCAAAGATGCCTTCTTTTTGCACTAGTCCTTGCTAATTACCCACAGGATTGTTTTCAGTGCCATTTGATCTATAACTACAGATATATAGATTATGTAAATTTATATCTGTTGTACCTGTTTCTTTCTCACCCCATTTTTGCTTGACCTTTACTTGTCTTCTGTTTTTGAAATTTGCTAGTTTTAGTAAATAGTTTTATTTAGTTTTAGTAAATAGTTTTATTCTACTCGTTGTAGAATACCTTATGCCACCAGACTTGAAATTCTAAAACTAGAAAACCTTGAATTACGCCGTCTTCGGTCTGATTTAAGCATGGTATATAAAATCATACATTGCAACGTCCTACCTGTCAATGAATACTTCAGCTTCAACCATAACAACACAAGAGCACACAATAGATACAAACTCAAAGTTAACCGCACCAAACTTGATTGCAGGAAATACGACTTCAGCAATAGAGTGGTCAATGTCTGGAATACTCTACCTGACTCTGTAGTTTCTTCCCCAAACCCCAAAAACTTTAACCTTAGACTGTCTACTATTCACTTCACCCCTTTCCTAAGAGGTCTGTAGGGGGCGTGCATAAGCGCACCAACGTGCCTACCGTCCCTGTCCTATTGTTTCTCTTATTCTTTTATTTTTCATATATGTACCCATTTCATGTATTCACAACTATGTATACTCTTATACTTATTATCTTGTAAACAATTGGCAAATCAAATAAATAAATAAATAAATAAATAAATAAATAAATAAATAAATAAATAAATAAATAAACATCAAGTTATGTTTTTGCTAGCTGAATTGAGTTGTGTGTGCTCACTCTGATCTGGGAGTGTGTAAGGTGCAAACTAAACTGAACATTATCCCCAGTATTTTCCCCACAATCCTGCTGTCCCACCTGTACCATGCAGAGGTTACCAGCAGTCCTTGGGGAAATATGTAATATCCTCTGTATTCTGTTCACTTACATGGTGCTAAGAGATGTTTGGAACAAGAGTGGTCCTGACATTGACAAATGACTCTGAGCAGTCTGGCATTAATAAAACACATTGCAATATGAGGCAGCTACTGGTAAAAGTATCTGCTTGCATGTTTAATATAAAGTGCTCTAAATCTCAATGTGTTACTACCGTACCACAGTGTGTTGCTAACCAGCTAATGACTAATACAAGGGGAGAAAAGGTGAAAAATATATTTTGCTTCAACTCATGAAGTGCTTTTTAGGAAATATCAAGTCAGTTGCTAAACAGAGAATATCCAAGGAGAGGAAAGGGTGAAAACAAGCTATAGACTGTTAATCAGATTTATATCAGGTTTATAAACATAACAAGAAAATAGCGATCAGACAATATTAGGGAGAGATTGTGGTTTACTGCTTTGTAGAAAAATTATCCAATGCTATTTCCACAGTTCTTGTTCAGCATCATGAAAGACAATCTGCTTTTAAAATTAATTCAAAGGAGAGGATAATTCTAGTGCAGGGGCGTCAAACTCATGGCCCGTGGGCTGGATGCATCACATGCTGGCCCCACCCCTGTCTGTTTAGCAAAGGGAGGAAAAGTCCTGATTTGTCATGTGATGCTGCCATGACAATGCAAGTTTGACACCCCTGTTTCTAGTACAATTTTTATGAATGGACTATGGATTTATGGTGGCCAAAGCATATGTTGGAATTCTATGTTTTTTGGCAATCCTCTCTCTGTATCATTCCAATCTGTGCTGCCGAAGTGAGCACAGCAATCCTGTCTCCATTGGCATACAGCTTCCTTGGCTGTCTATGCCTCAATCCAAAGGACAGTCATCATGAGAGAAATCCTCCCCTTGTGCTTTTTCAGATTAGGAAATATGATGGGAAACTTTGAAGTACAAGTATGTCTGAATCCTTGAATAGTAAATGTGACTGACAAGCAAGTACTGAAGTGCGTAACATGAAACATGTTACTGGAAGGCATAATCACGAAACTACATCTTACTTACTTTGGCAACATCATGTGAGGGAATTCACTGGAGAAAGCAATTATGTTTGGAAGTGTTACCAGTAAAAGTAAACCAAGCCATAAAAGAACACAGTAGCTGGACACGATCAAAGTTGACACTAGGCAGAGCACAGAACAACTCAAAGAAATAGTAAAAGATCAGAAGATGTAGAGAGACCTGGCTCACAGACTCACCAAGAATCGAACACAAGTGAATGAATAATATTATCATCATATCATGAGAGTCTGATTAGTAAACTAGTTAAACCTGGTTTAGAAGGCATGACTATTAGGTTAATACATAACTGGTTAAAAATGCTATTCAGAAAGTGCTTATGAATGTTTCCTCATCAAACTAGTCAACCTAAAAGCCAAACCTCATAATTTATTAAAAATTTAGATCAAATGATGAAAGCGATTGCTTATCAACTTTGCAGAAGATCTTAGAATAAAAAATTCAAAATGCAAAACAATCTTGATAAGTTAAGGAAGTGGCCAGAAAATAACATAATGAAATTTAAAAGTGGCAAATATAAAATGTGTTACTTAGGAGACAGAAGTCGAATGTACTGGAACAGAATGGGGATAACTACTGTTCATTGGCAATAGGATTTGTAAAAAATATATATACTAGTAAAATCTAAACATGAGTGAGTGATATGTGACTTCAGGAAATGCAATATAAGGCAGAAGAAGCATGTCCTTTTGTGTTAATGAGGCCCTATGTCAAGAATTAAGCTTTGTTGTAGACCAGTGGTGGCTAACCTTTTCAGCACTGAGTGTCAAAATGGGAGCGCGTGCATACACCCATGTGTACCAGAAACTAGAAGAGCAGCTCCCTGGTGCATGGGAGCACCAGAAACCAGAAGTTTAGCTTCCCGGCACACACATGGTCTTCCACTTTCTAACACGCATACATGCGCAAAGACCAGCTGAACAGCATGCACATGTGCTCTGGGAGGCTGCTCTTCCAGTTTCCAGCACTCCTGCATGCACAAAGTCAGCTGGATGGCATGCAGTGCGTGCCAGAACCCCAAAGAGCAACAGGCGATGGCTGATGTGCCCGGAGAGATGGCTCTGCATGCCACTTCCAGCACGTGTGGCATAGGTTCGCCATCACAGTTCTAGACAGTACTAATTAAGAAAGGTTCAAATAAACTTTAATAAGTTTAGTGAATTCCATGAAAGAAATAAAGATTAAGTCCTATGAACAGAAATGGAATGAAGTAAGAATATTTGGCATTGCGATATCTGAATATAAAAATATAATAAAAGACCATCCCATAAAACAAAATTGGATCCTATGTTCTCTCTGCTCAGCATTCTTGACACAGAATAATGGATTTAAATAATATGAAAGAAATCCCACTGAATGTTAGTAAACCGTAGGATGATTGAACACTAAAATCAGTTATAGACCAAGGTAGACAACTCCTCTTTATGTATTCAAGCAAGGACTAGACCACAACCTGAATGTTGTGATTCTATGATTCTATGAAAGTTGTTTAACAGAAAAGAACATTAGCAATAGCATCCCTTTATTAATGTAAAGTTCAAAAATGGGCAAAGAAATTAGGAAAGAAAAATAAAAAAGTCTTTTTATATAAGAAATCTTAGCATTGTGAGATATTTTATGCAATTGAAATTAAAACAGACAATTTCTTTCTTTTTGTCCCACAATCATATGGCCAAAAATGAGGAAAAATGAAGAACAAAGAGACAGGAATAGGCTTAAAGGCTACTGACTTGTATATATTCGTTAAAAAATTCTGGTTTCCCTTATCATCATAATCAATTCTCACCAAACAGATTCTAGAGACACGTGCTTAGTTCAAAAGTATTTTCCAAAGATGTGCATAAAAAGTTATTGATGCTAATAAGTCTAGAAATAGGTATACAACCATTTCCAAAGTTCTGGGGCTATATCAATTTTCTGAGATATATTCCTGAAATAATGATTTAGAATAATAGTGAATCTTTCCAAGAGTGTCTATCCTGTCAAAATCCCTTGAAGAGTACAGCTTAAAATCACTTTGCAAGCTACAAAGGAAATGCTAACAATGGAGATAATTTTGAAATTCCAAATCAAAGTCAAGATCTAAATACTACAGAAATGTTTCATCATGATTTGAACAAGTTGTTCAGGCTAGGAAATACTAAAATATGTGTTGAAGTGGTATGTCACAGAAGAATGGTCAAACATTCCTAACAGAGATTGGAAACATTGATAATCAAGCATGTTTGACTGTAATTACTGCAGCTAAGGTGTTACTAAAATTAACAGTGGAATTCCATTTTCACAGGGCCACATTACACGTTAGAAGACAGGCATCAAATATGGTTGTTTGTTCATTTAACCTATTGTCCATGTGGATTGAGGGAGTGCAAGCATTTCATATTTCATTCATTCAATACATCAATCAATTTACATGGCTCTCCATGCATATATAACTCCAGGCACTTCCTATTAATTAAAAACAATCATCCCACCCAGAAAAGTTTTTAAAAGAACAAATATATCACACCTGAGTAATTATAATTTAATATAAGGTACACAAAGTGGACTCATCCAATGTCCTGAGCCAATGCCCAGGGGAACAGCCAGGTTTTCAGTGTTCTACAAAAAGCCAGCAAAGATTAATATACTGTATTAATATACTGTTCCAGAAAGCAAAGACAGGCCAATATCAACATACTGTTCCATAAAGCAAAAGTAGTGACAGAGAAGGCATGCATTTTGGGTCCATAATGTATGCTGTTTAATTGAAGGAATCCAGAGGAGGCCCACCCTGTTGCGTCTTACAGGATGGATAAAAAGAATTGGAGACATGCTGTCCCACCTGGCCTTGTGCCATGAAAGCCTTTATAGATAGTAACTAACACCTTGAATTGCACCTGGAACTCAGTGCAAGCCAATGAGCTTGCAAAGTAGAAGGATTGCATGCATACCAAGATATACCCCTAACTACCTACATGTATGCAGTTTAATGGCTGCTCCCATTCAAGGGATACTAGAATTCACATGAAAGTCTGATAACATACTGTAACAAAAAGCAAAAAAACAAATACAGGGTAAATACACTGTCACAGACCTATATATGAAAACATGACAAAGATCAAGAATCTGTAAGAAAAACACCGGAAAAAAATTCTACTACTCTGAAAAGCTTGGAGCAGACAGAAGATTTATTTGTATATATTGTATATTGCGCTTTGTCTACTGAAATTTGTAAACCAATAAGTATGAATATGTATGAAAATGCAAAATACTGAAATAAGTTTGAAATATTTTTATTAATTAAATTTCTTGTTTTTAATAAAACTATTGTTGCATCAGGTCACCTTAAAAATGCCAATACACATTTTAGATAGGTTTCTCTCCATGTTTGGGATCTGGAACAATCTCTATCCATTGCTCCCATTATAAAGCAGAAGTATTCATCCTAATGGAAATACAGTATTATCATCTTAGATTCATCAATAAGAATTTGAAGGAAAGAAAACATTCTAAAATCAGTGGGTAACTCTCATAATATGTCTTCATTTGGTTCATTTCACCAGTGCTTGTATATTAATATTAAAGAGCCACTCTCAAACAATACATGTATTTTCAGAGGTTTCACTCTTTAATAAACCTACACAATGAATTCTGCATATATTCTAGAAGAGGGCCTTTTCTATAAAAAAAAACCACTCAAATTATATTGCAGTGGATCAAAAACAAAAGAAAGATCACATATTGTTTCTCTCTAAGAGTGTGTTACTTGTTTTTATTTAGTCATTCGTTTTCATTTTGTCCAGCTTATTTCTTTCACAGTTTTTGTAACCTGATATGATGTTGATTTTGTAAATAATCCAGTATATACATCCCAAAATAATTTAAAAATCAGGGAAAATTATGTTTTGGTTTTTTAGAAGATGCCAGGGGGTAAAGGAAATGAGCAAATAATCATTGTTACAAGGCTTCAATAATATCAATTTTTAGTTAGTCCCTGCAATCTGTTGACTTTTTGTCTTGATTAAAGATTACAGCAAACAATAGAATTCACATTATTGTGATACTAATTTTCCTTTGGTTATTCCAGAATTGATCATCTAGCTGCTAGACACACAAGTACAGACATCTTTAGGGCTACCAATTAGTGGTACCAGCTGCTAGTCTAGATTCTAGGCCAGGAATTATTACACACAGACCATTAGCTCTGAAAGGCATTTGGAAGTTCTCACTAGGCTGGAAATTCTGAATATTATGTAACAACATACTGCCTGGCCATATGCATCTCAGCTGGCCTCCCTTGAAGCCATTTCACAATCCAAAGTCTGTTGTTTCACAGCCTAGTGATGCAGGAGGGATATTCATATAGTTCAGACAATTACCTTTCCAGGGAGAGATTTCCTTTCTTTTGGATTATTCAGTTATTGTCATCTGTTTAAAGTGGATACTTAAGAAAGCCACTTGTGTGTGATGATCAAGGTGTTGAACTACCCCAGGAGACATGTGCTGAAGTCTTATCTCAATCATGGAAATTCTTCAGGTATCTCCTTCTGTTATTTTCCTCCATTTGGGATTTGGAGCAGAGTGCCTCTTAAGCCAGAGCCAACAAGGGGATTATTAGCATGAGACCAGATTTCACCAGCTGCAGTTTGATAATAACAGCTAGATAACTATACCATCTCAGTCCAACCCATCCCTCTAAGACACGGGTGTCAAACTTAATCATGTTGTGTGACGTATCGTGACATGTTTTTGTTTTTGCAGAGCCAGGGTGGGCATGGTCTGACATGACACATCAGGCACACGGGCTGCCAGTTTGACACTCCTGCTCTAAGACTAAACTGATAAGGGTGCATGCTCTCCACATTGAAAAGTATCAGTCTATTCAACTGTCTCCATCCCATTATTCCCTCTTGTTTTTCCTAATAGCAATAGCACTTAGACTTACATACTCCTCTAAGCAGTTTACAGTGTCAGCATATTGTTCCCAACAATCTGGGTCCTCATTTTACCAACCTCAGAAGGATGGAAGACTGAGTCAACCTTGAACCAGTCAGGATCAAACTCCAGGCTGTAGGCAGAGTTAGCCTTCAATACTGAATTCTAACCATGCTTTTAAATTGTGCCAAGTAACATTATTATTTCAATGTTAACTATAAGAATATCTTAAAATTGAACCTTTTGTTTTAATATTCAGACAGCTGATGTGATTTAATCCAAAAGTTGTTAAAACAGAATATTTACCATCCATTACCTAAAAATCACTGCCAGCCAAACTAGGTCCACAATGTACACCATAAATTGGAATAGAATTCTGATACCTCAAATGTACTTCAGCAAACCCATCCCTGAATGACATTGTCAGGAGACAGACAAAGCCTAGCATGGCAACAACTATACCTTTTCCCCTCAGTCCCTTAGGAGGACAGTGGCTATGTTATTAACAGTGAAGCAACGTTCCTCCTGAATGCTTCTGACTGCTAAAAAGCTTCTTGCACATACATTTGTTGTTTCCTTTGTGCTTTAGGCCAGGTACATATAAAGCATTCAATGTAAATGTGTCATTTCCCATTACAGAGATCACCAGGCACATGCTGTGACCATGTCTGGGAGATTTCTAGGAGTTTTTTCAGGGCACTGCATTCAAAGGACATGCTGATTTTTACAGGCTGTTAAAGAGCAGTCTCTCAGATCATTCTTTTCAGTTTGATTTGTTATGATGGTTACCCCATGTGGCAGCAGAGGATCATGGATCTCCGTATAAAAGATATAGAGGCATGGCTGACTTTTAAACTGTGTTCTCTTTATGTAAAGTTAACTGCTTTGGACATCCTCTTTCAAGGAAAATCTGTTTCAAAAATTATGACCAGAATTAAAATACAAGCTTCTTTTAAAAAATAAGTTCTTTCATTTTGTTTATATATTATTATACGGTAGATCATGCAAGTTAAGCTACATTCAGCAACCTTTACATGATACTGTGTGTGTGTGTGGATATATACAGTGTATGTGTGTGCATGCATATACACAGAAAGAGAGAGGATGTTCCCAGTTACACAATTCAGCAAGCTTTTATTACATAGAGCATTTTTATTAGATAAAGCCAAGAAATCAAAAATACCCACAAACATTCTACATAAATCAAGTTCTGAATCAAACACTTCATATACCCATCTTGACATTTTGCATACATTTAAAAATATGATAAGCAAAATCTTATGATTCGTTTATAGTATCTGTGGGAGGGCAAGTGGCAAAATGTATGTTATGATATGATGCAAAAATCATACATGTGTACTTCAGATATTGAGACACAAATACATAAAACTGGAGTTTCCATCATGTCATCCCTATGCCTGCTGCTATTTGTTATAGACCTGTATGGATTCATTCTTGCATTCTAAAAAAATATTAACCTGCCCAAAGTTATTTCTTATACCTTGGGCAAAAAAAATCCAGATATATATTTTCCTTCTCCTTTCTGTAACTGCTATGCTAAGTGGGCAATGCTACTTACCAGCTAGGAAAGAAAAAGAATGAACACAAGCCTAACTGAAGATACTAAAATTCATACCTGTCCCTAATTCCTTTCTGGAAGACACATGTCCCAATGAAGACTCCATGAAAAGTGTTTAAATGCATGTGCACATTGACAGACCATTCTAATGCTAATGCTACCACATTAATAGCCTGCCATGTTCTTTGTTCTTAATAGCACCACAACTTTCTTATTGTTGGATTCCAAGTATTGAAAAAATATTTTTAGAGTAATGAGGGGTTGTGGCTAGGGTGTCATCTTCAAAAATAATCAGAACTTTGCTATGCCCCTAGTAAGTTGACATATTTAATTTAGAGAAAGGGCAATTTCCCAATCTACTTCTGCTGTATGTGTCATACAAGAGTAATAATATAAGAGTAAACTTGAGGCAGGAGTTGTTGAAAACTGAATTGGAGAGCTTTTATTGTCTCAGAGGCATACTTCAAAAGCTGCTATTTATAAAATTGTGGTGGCTTATAAAATTGTGTTTTGTTGCTTGGTATTAGTGCTGATTGCCAAAGAAGAACTACAGTGCTACATTTTGATGAACAGAAAGAACTTGGATTGTCTGACTACAGAGTTGTCAAGCAAACAACAATTGCATGTTTCTTTTTTATATTAAGAGGAATTCTTTTCTGTACTTATAAGGACGTTTGTCAGAGGATTCTAAAAAGACTTCTCAATTCTTTTATTGTATATGTATATGGGTTTAATTTGAGAAGTTTTGTTCAGTTTAATTGCTGCAAGCTGTATTTCATTGAATCTATTGGCAGAGAGGCTAACCTGCCTTAAAGATAGTAAGAACTGCTGTTGTGACTGCAACAATTTGGGAGGTCTGTATCTTTAATGGTGACACTGGCAGCAGAAAGCTAAAGGGAGTAGAGAAAGGTGGAAGGAAAGGAAGATTCAGTCTAGATAACAGGGCCTCCATGTAGGGCTTTAATTGACTGGAGTGGCATGTGACACACCACTGAAGATTTTATTGTCTATTGTAGACCATGAGGTCATTGGTGGCTTATAATCCAAGGCACTGAACTCCCCCATTCTGCTATGGTATGAGGATAGAATATTGGAAGCTACATCTGGTTGCTTATACCATGCATTCAGACCAAATATGTAAGAATGAGAATTGCAGAATTTGCAATTTGTACCTGCATGTGACTACAGAGGGAACGAGTGACAAAATATATGTTTTTAGGTTTCACTGCAAATTCTGCCTCTTGCATATGTGTATGCAATGGTGTACGCATGAAAGGGGAAAGCTTGTATTTTGATGTTATAATGAATGTTTCATCATTTTAATATCATATTAGTTAGGAACAAAAGCAATGTGCAGTGGATATGAATGCGGATATGAAGCAGCTGTAACATTTGAAAAGATGCTGGATCAATGAATTAACTACCTTCAGCCCTAATCTATGTTGGAACACAAGGAAGATGTCATGCCAAAGTAAAAAAGCCAAGATGGGAAGATAAGAATGTAGCCTACAATATGTGCCATCAATTCGTGGAGCTTATCATTATGCTTTCTTTAGATGTCAAGCAGGTCTTATGATACCAACATAGCTAAAATAAGTAGACTTCTGTCCCTGAAGGGGATTTTGTAGGAGCAGGTGTAACACCAATGAAATCTATTGTGCAACATTTGGCCTTGAATTATTCTTGGCCTGACATCTAGTTCTGTGAAAGAATGGAATGGGAATAGATATAGATTTTTTGTAATCAGTTGGCAAACAAGGTGGTTGCATGAGGATTGAACTTGAAAAAATGGTTCCATGCCAATATCATGTCATTGTATTGTTCTCTTGGCCTCAGAAGTTGATGCTAGCATTGACCATGATTTGACAGTGTTATTCAATGTTGTATATTCACTAAAAGGAAACTATGACCCACAAAAGCCAGAGTTGTACATTTGTGCCTACCTAAAGCCTTGTCACTAAAAATCATTTCAGCTTTGACATGTTGCACATTTTTTATTAGCAATTGCTTTGACTATTTGATCTAAAACAGAGTAGTCTAAAACAGTATGTTTATAGTACAGGGCTAGCCCTGTACTATATTCAAATAACAAGATTCAAGGGTCTTTCCATAGGATTAATTTGCAATACAATAAATGTATGTCTCTTTTATTCCCCAAATTTGTTGCAACAATCTTCATGTTCCTTTTAATCAAATATATTGCATTTGCTGGTATCTGAACTGCTTTCTGAAAAAGAAGTACCATTATGCCTGAATTATTTCATGTATTTTTTCAGTGTCCTCTTACATTTTTTATTCAAATTCAAGGAATAAGTGTGCACGATGTCATTACTGAAGTATATCCTTATTCATATTTAATTAGAAACAAGTTTCACTGATTTCTACTTCCTTTCAACTGATGCTTTGACAAAGCACTCTTTCAACATGCCTCCACCAAGCAAGATAATACCATGTTTCCAGCTGTCACATTGCAGCTGCTGCACTCTATTGATTTGACAGGTTCAGTGGCCTTTTGGCTCTAGTCGTTAGCACATCTACAGAAGCTATTTCCAACAAAGTGAAGTACCTGGCAAATTAAGCACAATGCTTTGGACTGGGGGTGTTGTGACAGAGCCCCTCACTATTCAATGTTGAGGTACCATTTCCAAACATCATTCCAACTACCAATTCAACTTACCCATGCATAATAAAGGTGCACCATCCAGTGATTTTACAATACTGAGCTTGTGTCCTTTTGTTTGTTTTATTTGATTTAAGGCATTATTTATACTTTGAACTTATATCTGCCAATATTTGTGTAAGAAGCTGCCAATAAATGATGAGTCATAGTTTGATTTCCTTAATTAAACTCTGAAAGATGAAAGCAGACTATAGTGATTGAACAAAATAATAAATCAGCATGTTTTGTTTTTATTTTCTGGATAATTGGGTTCTGCAACTAAAATGTCTCTCTTTTAGTTAGTATTTGAAAGCTAACAATTGGATCTAGCTATGGACTCCTTGTAAAATATCTGTTCCTTAAAATAGGAATTTTGTTTCCACTTGCTCTCTGATAGGACAAATAATGCCACTAACAAATTCTATCTAGTATTTTTTTTAGTCAGTGTAGTGCTTTTCAAACCTGGCAATTTTAAGAGGTCCTGACTTTAACTCCCAGAATTCCCATGCCAGCTTTCTGGGAGTTTCCACATATCTTAATGTTGCCAAGTTTGAAAAACGTTAGACTGGGGACTGTTTATCCTACAAAGTTTTCCCCTTTGTCCAATAGTTAACCCAGGACTGAATTCCAGTACTTTACCTTTAATAGCCATTCACGACTACATTTAATTTCTTCTTCTTATCTTAGGTTTTGACTGAAGCTATAATACATTCCCCTAGCTATATTGGTCTGCTCATGTTTTTAAAAATCCTGGAAATTTTATTCCACTCAATTTGTTTCCTTACTGATTAACTGGCTGGTTAGTTATATACTTTTTACATTTATCTTTATTGTCCGAATACAACATGTGTACTGTTGAAAGAAATATCCTTCTGGGTTCAGTTCCAACTGGGGAAAAAGACACTGGAAACATGGAGGCTGCTTGGAAGGTTTAATGGTGGACAGGACCACATGGCCTGGAGCTCCAGAGAAGGGTGATCACATGCTTCAAGGTGAGAAAAGATCAAGAAAAAAGGGCTGAGGTGCTGAGAGTGCCTGGGTTTTATACCCTCTGTTGGGATTTGAATTGGAGCTTTTATTCTAATTGGTTGTCAGATTCACAGGGGCAACTCTGTAGGCTGTCCTGAGTTCCAGACTTGGTCTAGCCTTGCTGGGTGATTATGCCCTTAAAAGGGCTTTTGGCAATTGCTATAGCTTTACCTGGAGCTCCTTGTTATGTAAAGTATTCTGGCCCAGGCCTTAATGGCCCACCCATTAACAAATATGGGGGTGAGATTCTGCTTCTGGGGTGAGTTTCTGCTTCTGAGTTTCTACTCTTTTTAGAGGAAATATTCTGCCTTTTTAATATTTCCTAGGCTATTTCAATTTTCTAGGACAGGGGTGGGTGCTAACTTCCTACAGTACAATGAAATTGGCTGAGCCTTCCTTTGTGCACACAAACCCCCAACACAACTCACAGTGAGGACAGAAGTCCCTAACCCAGTCCCAATCTTATTGCACTACTTATTACACTACAATACTTGAAAGACTCTGGATAGTTTCCAGCATACAATAAAATGTAAGTATATGTAATAAATAAAGTTTACAAGTAAAGAACTATCAGAAAGTATTCTCAAAGTTCCCTTATTTTTTGTCTTGTCTAGTCTTTATTTCCCAAATAGTTGTGTTCATAAAGGTTACTGCATCTACTGGATTGACTTTTTTTCCTTTAAAAACAAATTTGTATGTCAACCTTTCTTGAGCAAAAGGACTACAATTTTGTTTTTTGAAAAAGCACATTTTTAGAGAAAAATACAAAATAATAGGTTCTCCAGAGGAATTCAGTTAAATCTGAACTTCCCAAAATGAAAACATTCTTCAAAAAGTCGAAGACCACATGTCAGTTTGCATCTTCTACAATATTCTTTAAATTAGAAAATGCATTTCTTTCTATATCCTTCCTGGTTTCCCCAACAATAATGTTTGAAATGGCACAAAACCTTGATGATTACACAAGGTTTTAAAAATCTGACTGAGCTGCTGCACACATCATCCAGCAATTTGTTCTCAAACTATTCATATACTATCTACTGAATTGCTTCCAGCTTATAAGGAAAAAGTTCACCTTCTATTCACAGCTTGTTCCCTAGGAGACTCAGCTACAGAAATGCCTGTGCATATATGTTTATAGAAAGAAACTGAAGTTCTTACTTTTCTAACTTTCTTTCCCTTCATAGTTCACTCCTGACAGTGAAACAATTCGTTGAGACTGCTGTGGAAAGAAAGGGAGGTCCTTAGTGCTAGAAGCCAGAATGTATGATGAACAGAAGTTTAATCTACAAAGCATTTGGTAGAACGGTAGAATAACCTGAGGCGAACACGGAGCGAACTTCAGCTTTTACTTTATTGTAACAATAAAGGGTTGCTGCAGCTGCCGCGCTAACAAGGCAGCCAGCTGGCGGACAACAGCTGATGCCATTTGACAGCTCCCTTTTATAGCCGGCTGTCAAATGGCATCAGCCAATAGGAACAGTCCCTGTTCCCGCTGGAAATACGGACTGGAGTGAAGACTTCAGCTCAGTCTTTTCTGAACGCCACACTCCTTTCCCCCAGAACGGAGCATGCATAGTCCTTCCGATAACTCGGGCACTTGCGCAGGCGGCCAGATCTTCTAGGTTCTGATGAAGCTGCTGCTGGAAGGAACTTTTCTGCTTGTTGGGCAACTTCTGGTGCTGATGAAGCTGGTGTCTCGGCTTCAGGCATCTCTGGGCGAGGGACAGATGGCTGCTCAGGTAGGCTTGCATTCCTGTCAGATTCACAGGAAGTTTCTTCGGGCACCGGTGGTTTCTCTGTCGCAGGAACGTCTTGAGGGCCATCTGCAGATGAACTCCAATGCTTTCTAAGTTGATCGATATGGCGGCCATATGCGCCCATCTTGCAGTTGGACCCTGTAAGACTTAGGACTGGTTACCACCACAATCTGCCCAGGCATCCACAAAGGGTGTCCCGCATAATTCCGTGCATAGACCTGGTCATTTTCAGTGAACTCCCTTGCCTGGCTATTTGATCCTCGGGGCGTGACTGGGGCATAATATGGATGGAGTCTGTCTAAAGTAATCCTCAGATGTCTACCCATGAGAAGTTCAGCCAGGGACCTATTAGTGGTGGCACAGGGAGTCGTGTGCTGGGTTAGAAGATACTTAGCAAGCCTAGAGTGCCAATCTATGGGCCCAAGCCTTTGCAGGACCTCCTTAGCAGATCTGATTGCTCTTTCAGCCAGGCCGTTACTGGCAGGATGGAAAGGAGCTGTAAGTGCGTGCCTGATTCCCAGGTTAGCTAGGAAGACCTCAAACTCACAGGAAGTAAACTGGGGGCTGTTATCAGACACGATAGTGTCAGGGAGGCCATGAGTAGTGAATATCCTTGATAGAGCCTTAGTGACGGCTTCAGAAGTTGTGGTGGTCATCAAGGTCAGCTCTACCCATTTAGAAAAAGAATCAACCATCACCAGGAATGTATGCCCGTGAAAGGGGCCAGTCAGATCAATATGCACCCGGGACCAAGGGCTCCCAGAATCTTCCCACCTGCCTGGAGTGGATGTGGGTGGAGCAGGTCTGGTAACTTGGCATGGCTGACAAGCATTCACCCAACTTGTAATCTGAGCATCCATGCCTGGCCACCATACATAACTGCGAGCTAGGGCTTTCATTCTGACAATGCCGGGATGCCCTTCATGCAGGACCTTTAAAACTGAAGCTTGCAACTTGGAAGGGATAACTACCCCAGTTCCCCAAAGTAAACACCCTTGCAAAGAAGACAGTTCTTGCTGACAAGTTTTGAAAGGCACGAATTTGGGGGCATAAGGAATTGCAGGCCACCCCCTTCCCACCCAGTCAAGGACTTGGGTGATTACCTTGTCCCTGGCAGAGTGGGCAGCAATATCAAGGGCGGTGATGGGAAGTTTGAGATCATTGATCAGGAACACAGCATTAGTTGGTGCAGGATCCTCCACAGGAACATGCAGGGGGCAGCGACTAAGAGCATCAGCATGGCAGAGACTCTTGCCAGCTCGATGAACCAGTGTATAGGAATAGGTAGCCAGAAATAAAGTCCTTGGAGACAAAATCTAAGGAGTTTGTCTATCGCCTGACAGAAGGCCTAACAGAGGCTTGTGATCCGTAACCAACTCGAAATAGTGTCCATATAGAAACTCATGGAATTTTTTGACAGAAGCAACTGCAGCCAAAGCCTCCTTGTCAATTTGGCTGGAGTTGAGCTCAGCTGGGGAAAAAGTTCTGGAGAAAAAGGCAATGGGTGCCTCAGAACAATTAGGCAGTCTATGACTTAAAACAGCACCTATGCCAAAAGGAGAAGCATCTGCTACTAAAACTAAAGGTAAATGCTCATTAAATTGAATCAGAACAGCATCGGATGTGAGCAATGATTTGACTGCACAGAAAGCATGGGCTTCCTTAGGTCCTCAGTGCCAGGGGATTGCTTATCCAAGAGTCTGTGCAGAGGCTCTGCAACGGAAGCTTTATGTGGCAAAAATGAAGCGTAAAAGTTAAGAAGTCCTAAAAAGGCCTGGAGCTCAGTTTTGTTAGTTGGTGTGGGTGCCTCGTGAATAGCCCTTACTTTGGATTCAATTGGGTGAATACCAGAGGTGTCAATTCTGTATCCCAAAAATTCTACCTGTGGGGTGGCAATAGTACACTTCTTTTTTTTTTTAGCTTAAGACCATGCTTCCTGAAACGATCGAGGACTCCTCTGACTCTTTGCAGTAATTGAGACTTGTCAGGGGCAGATATTAAAATGTCATCAAAATACGGAATTACACCTGGTAATCCTTGAAGAAGTCTTTCCATTAAAGATTGGAAAATCCCTGGGGCCACACTTACACCAAATTGGAGGCGCCTACATTTAAAAGCGCCCCTAAGCGTTACAATAGTTTGTAGTTCAGCAGCTGTGTCATCAACAGGAAACTGTTGATAGACCTGTGACATGTCTAATTCCACGAAAATGGTTCCTGGCTCAAAAGAATGTACTAGGTGCTGGATAACAGGGACTGGATAAGTGCTGATTTGTAAATATTTATTCAATGACATCTTGTAATCTGCGCAGATTCTTATGCTACCATCTTTCTTCAGGAGTGTCACTATTGGGCTTTCCCATTTTGCGAAGTCCACAGGCTCTAATACACCCTGTTTAATTAATTTGTCAAGCTCCATGTCTAATTTGGGGCGGATTGCAAAAGGTACCCTTCGAGGCTTTAAACGGATTGGTACTGCCTGAGGGTCCAAGTTGAAAGATATTGGGGTTCCTGAATAACAGCCCAGCCCCTTGCTGAACACATCAGCATAGTCATTAAACAAGGTGTCCACTTCAGCATTTGTAATAGAGTGGATTCTGCTTATATGGAGGCCAAGGGCAGGGAACCAGTCTAACCCCAACAGGCTAGGGAGGGCACCATCCACTACCACTAAAGGCAAGTTACCTTTAAAATTTTGAAATTGGACAAAAAACTTGCCTTTTCCGATGACTGGGATGGTTCTGCCTTGGTAATCACGTAGGGTTAACTGGCAGCCATGAAGCTTCTTCTTAGCCATTCTGAGAAGTAGTTGTTTCAAGGTGCTCCGTGAGATGATGGACAGTGCTGAGCCTGTGTCGACCTCCATCCTGCAGGGTTTCCCTTCTATAGAAACAAAAACACTGATTTTGTTAGTCAGCTTGGCTTGATAGCAGGTAAAACAGTCTTCAACTTGTTTTTGGAAATGTTGGGTTGTCTGAGGCTTTTGGGCAAAAGTCTTTCCTGCTTGACAGATCCTGACTAAATGACCCTTCCTCTGGCATTTTAGACAAATGGCATTCCTGAACTTGCAGGATGCCCTGAGTTGGTTTCCCCCACAGCTTAGGCAAATGGGCTGAGGCCATGGAGGTAGATTGGGGGTTGGCCTGTTCTCCCTTTGACTGGTTTTTTGCTGCCTGAGGTGATTTACATCATTAGCCTCTTCATAGCCTTCTTCTGAGGAGGCTTCATCATAATGGATGGCTGAGCTGCTCTGGCTAATTGGATTTCCCTGAATTTCTGCTGCTGAAAGTGCTGATAGTTCAGCAGCTTGAGACTCTTCAATTGCTAATTTAAGGGTTAAATCCCCTTTAGCCAATAGACGCCTTTGTAGCCTTAAATCCCTGACTCCACAAACTAGTTGGTCTAATAACATGTCTTCCAGATAGTCTCTAAACCCACAATGCAAGGCAGCTGTTCGTAGGGCAGCCATGTACCCACTAATAGTCTCTCCCTCAGCCTGAATCCGTCTCCTAAAAGCATGATGGTGGCAATTCAGGATGGCTTAGGGGAATAGTGGTTGGAAAGAATTTCCTGCAATTCTTCCCATGGAACTGTCTTAATTGAATGTGGAGCCAATAATGCCGTAGCAGTGTCAAACACTGTGGCCCCGCAAAAACTTAAAAAGTAGGACTTTTTCCTATGGTCGGAAATGTCAGCGAGGTCTATGGCATCTAGGAAACAGTCAAATCGGTTTCTGTAGGATTCCCATGTTTCTGCTGTTGGTCTGAAAGGCGGGAATGCAGGGTTCGAAGTCATCTCAACTCAGCGGGGCCAGATCTTCCATGGAAAGTTGAAATTCGCGCTCGCAAATAGTGACAGTAAGCTCTTAAAGTGACATACAGCTCGGTAGTGACTTTGGCTCTTTTTTGTAGTGACTTCGCTCAGCGATTCTTTGCCCGGTTGCCTCTTATATGTATCCCGCCCTCGTCACCAGTGTTGTAGAGTGGCGGAATAACCTGAGGCGAACACGGAGCGAACTTCAGCTTTTACTTTATTGTAACAATAAAGGGTTGCCACAGCTGCCGCGCTAACAAGGCAGCCAGCTGGTGGACAACAGCTGATGCCATTTGACAGCTCCCTTTTATAGCCGGCTGTCAAACAGCATCAGCCAATAGGAACGGTCCATGTTCCCGCTGGAAACACGGACTGGAGTGAAGACTTTAGCTCAGTCTTTTCCGAACACCACAGGCAGCTATCCTCTGAGTTTAAAATAATTTGCTAATCCTACAGCAGAGTTGTTGTACACAACAGCATTCCAAAGATTCCACTTGTCTTCTATTTAGTAATTATAGCAATAGCAAATGGCAATAATCTATTTTAAATAATGCTTCTGTCAACAATGTATCAGTGGTTGTGAAATACCTTTCAGACATTTATCAAGATCAAACTCTTCCTTCTAATGATTTACATAAAATATTTTATATCTTCTCAAAACAAATGAAGATATTTTGAATAATCAAACAGTATAAACATATCACTATCGATGTATCTTTGCAAGCCAGGAATTCTGGGAGTTACAGAGGTATTAAGCCTTATTAGTTTCAAGTGTCATAATAATCTTAACAGCTGTGGTGGCAAAGTGGTTAGAATGCAGTACTGCAGCTACTTCTGATGATTGCCATCTTCCAGAAGTTTGGCAGTTCGATTCTCACTGGCTCAGCCTTCCATCTTTCTGAGGTCAGTAAAATGAGGTCCCAGACTGTTGGGGCAATATGGTGACTCTGTAAATTGCTTAGATGAGTTTGTAAGTCTAAATGCTAATGCTATTGCTATTATGCATATAAAGAAGAGCTGTAACCAAGACAATGGTCAGGTAAAAGAAACCTGAATGCAAAGCAGGTCTCCCACAAGACCTTCCCTAGTTTTCATTAAGATAAAGGGAGGAGGGAGAAAGTGGGTAAAAACTTTCAAGATTCCATTACTGTTGCCTAATAAGAAAAGTAATATTGGCCTGCATGACTTTGGCTTTCAAGTCTGGTCTTACCTTGAGGGGCTACAGAAGTAAATCAGGTCAGGAAATAGATAGCAGAAGGATTGCAGGAATAACTAATTTGTTATTATTGTAGGGTATAATAACAGTATTTTGAAAGTTTTTCCAGAATTTCCCCACTGCCCCCTCTCATACCAAAGATTATCAAGGCAGGATTGTTTTGGTTTTTTTTGTCATACCTTCTGTTTTTTCAGGACTCAGTTGTCTCATATTTTTCCAGCAAATCTTCATCACAGTTATCTCTTCAATCTCTAAAAAAGCACACTCAGAGAAAGTGCTTAGATATCATAAATGCACTGAATATCAATGTGCTAAACCTAATTAAACTTTTGGATTGATATAGCAGTGTATTTCATATTTTCTTATGTTTGCTTCAAAATATGCAAAAAAAATGCAACTACACTGAATTTCTGCATGTTATATCAGCTTAGTCAGAAATACAATTTGGAAGCTTTTTAAAAAAAGCATCTAACAAGTTGTTCCACTGAAATTAAGCCTGAGACAAAGCTGTCTATCAAATACAGGAAATCAGAACTCAAGGCAGTTCAAATGAATACATGCTTATTGCATGCTAACACTCTGTACAAGAATCTGAACTACCGACAATCAAAACAAATTGGTGATAGATAAAAGTCAACAGAATTCAAGATGGGCTGGACTTAGATCTCTTGTGGGCATGAAGGGACTCGAGGCTGATGATGTATTTGTCCCCTCCCTCGAGCCCAGCCTGGTCATCTCCTACACTGTCACTAAAAATAGTGGTATTTTTGAGAGAGTGGGGGTAAGAATAGGCAGCTTACCTTGCTTGGTTTTTATGATTATCCAACTGATTTTCTTTCTGTAACTGAATGCTGTTGGCACTCTTTCGTCTCCATCTCTCAGAAGGATTACTCAATGGCATGGAACAGCAGTCAGTGTTCAATTGTTGATCTAGCTGTTCTAGCCCACAATTTTTAAAAAGAAAAAATAGGTAATGTAATATTCTGGAGGATATTTGGAAAGTGAGAACTGTCACCATTTTATTAAGTTGCTTAGTTCTACTTTATCTTGATTTTCCCTTTTTGTACGTTGTGCAGGATATAACTTGCAGGGAATCATTTGAAATCTGGTGATTTAATAATACAATCAATAAAAAGGTAAAATAGATTATGATAACAAAAGATAAATCTATTTGATTGGGGCTACAAAAAACAAAAATCAAAGTCTTGAGATGGCAGAAAAGACTAGAAATTTCCCATACCTCTAGTGACTATTTATGTTTTTCTGCCAGAAGCAGGAAGTCTTTAATCGGTTAATATAGAAATTATATAACCATCTATTAAAAGTTTATTAAACAATCTACAATAACACATTTCTTCTTCTTTGCTCATATGAACTATCAAACACAAATGTACTTCCTTATTTCTTCTCAATGGCAGAGGACATCTGCTGATCTAGCTATTCTAGCCCAGAAAAGATAAACTGTGTGTTTTTGTAGCATCTATAAATTCTGCATCAACATGATTGTCATGAGTTCACATGGGACCCTTAAAAGCATTTGGAAGTTGTGATTGATGCAAAATGCAGCAACGAAGTTGTCAAGCAGTATATAAGGATTGTACGGTTCATGCACTGAAAGTTCTCCATTGGTTCTCATTTACTTAGGACCTGAGTACTGAAGGGATCACCTCCCTTGTTACAAATCTCTATGATTGTTAAGATCTACAGGTATGAACAGGATTTTTTTTTCAAAAGGCCTCTCCTACAAATCTGAATGACTAGACATGCCTGTCTTTTTGTCAGAAGTCTGTCTTTCTAATACATAAAGAGGGCCTTTTCCTGCAATGGTCCCAGAAGTTGCATTTGGCCCATTTTCCCAGTGTTCACAAAGAATGCTTCTTATTTCTAAGGAAAAAAAATGTGTGTGCTTGGTACTTAATAGGAAAGTATACATTTGGAGAGCAGATTGTATAATATGGTCTATGGCACAGAAAGTAAACAGTTTCATCCTAAGATCAGCTCCTATAGTGAAATCTTATTTCTATTTACATAAAAGCAAGTTCAGTTCACTGCATCTAATTGCCCAGATAAATAAAGTATGGCAATCTTAGGGTGTTCATTTACATAACAAAATCTTATGCTAAAAAGTTCCATATAATCCTCATATTTCTTATGTACTTATGGGGAAATAAATTGTATATTAAGCTTTTCCTGCTGTATTCATCAAATAGCGGCAGGATCACTTCAATTGAACTTTCTTGTTGTTTAAGAAACCTATGCAGAATGCCCTAGAGCTCCAGCATTAATTTTGTATAATAGGAGTTATGAAAAAATTGCAATTCAAATTCCTAATCAACTTTTATTGTTTTAAGAATATTACAGAAATGAATTAAACAGTTCTTTTTCCCAGTAAGTTTAATGATTTTATAATTTAAAACAAAGGAAAAGAAATAAAGACAGTGTCCTTACATTTTAGCAAAGTGATAGCTCTGGGCACAAACATTGTTTGAGCCAATAAGGGATGGTAGTGGTAGGCAGAGGACTGTGTGGCTTCTATTCTCCTGCTGGACCTTGCTATAAATTAGAAAAGTTGTTGAGGTTAGAACAGGGATTTAAACAAAGAAAAATTACTTTCATTCATTATCACCATCTTTGTAGTGGCATCTAAGGGGAGCCAGTAATATTTTATTGGATGGAAGAAATATAGTTAGGACAACAGCATGGGATTTTATGATATACTTCTAAATAATGATGCTTAGCAAAAGAAAAAAAAATCACACGAGGCAGTAAATTTTTAAGCTTAGCACACAAAACCTAATAACTGGAGAGATCAGACATGAATGGGTTGTCAGAAGAATGATTGGAGGCTATGTTTTGAGTTGGATATTACATTTTTCACCAGTCCAATATGATTTGGATGAGTAATTGTGAACAGTTCACGTACCCTGATACAGCATGATGTGGAATCCTGAGAGTTTAACACCATGTATCTTAAAGTAGTTGGGGATGTAAAACATTGATTTAAACCAGGAATGGACAACAATGGCCTGTGGACTTCCAGACTTCCTAAGCCGGCCATGCCAGCTCAGGAATTCTGGAAGTCATAAAGGGGCCATCATTCCCCACCTCTGATTTAGAGGGTATATATGATCAACTTAGACCATTGTAACCACTGTAAAGGAGGACTGATGGGGAGAGAGATGGGAGACTACTATCTATTTGTTTCTTTTCTTCTGCCAATGTTAAGTTAAATATGTATGTAAGCTTAAATTTAAATTAGGTTTAAAAGAGTAATTAAAACTTTAAAAATCTTTGAACAATTGAATAAACTTTCTACTGTCCTTCCCCCTTCCAACTAACTCTAACCCTGTATATGAGGTCAGAAACTTTTAAGGACATTATGTGTTTGACAGGATAGAGACTGTCCATGGAAAAAGCAGGTTTTATTCTGCTAATAATTTTATATATGATCAAGAATTGGGGAGGAGCAGTTTAATTCAACTGGGAGGGAAAGCCGTAATAGTTTTGTAACAACTGTGAAGTTGCTATAAAAATATGAGAACAAGAAAAGATGCCATACAGTAGTTCTATAAATTGATCTGCAAACTCAGGATGACCCCCAATGGAAATCTAGCCTCTGTGAACTCATTATATAAGGAAGTCCTTTTCTTCCAGTTTAAGAATCCTTCCTCTCTTCTGGCACACGAGATGCATAAGAAAATCAGCGTAATTTACATAATTGATGCAAGGGTTACAACTACATAATGTGGGTGAACATTTTATTGTTTGACAATACAAAAAAGAAACTATAATTTGATTAAAAATTAAATTGAGAAAATTAAATTAGGAAAAGAATGTAAGAAGAAAACTCAGGGTCATAGACATTTGATGGATGTGAACGCAGCTTATTCATCATACTTGTAGTTTGAGCTCTTCTGCATTTCTTTTTGCATTTATTCCTAACAGTGATTTTTTTAAATAAAGCAAGATCACCATTTCAGCTCTTTTATGTTCCCCTGTGTCCTGATAAGAATCAGTTCATCTTATGACAATGTTTGTTGAGTGTCCAAATATTTGCCAACTCAGTATGCAAGTTTGCATAAGCTATACAATGAATCTGCATAGCAGGAAGTCATGTTTGAAAAAATCTGAAGAACATTTTCTCCCATGGAATGAAGAAAATGAAAGAAAAAATGTGTTGGTATCTGGCAAGATAGAGGCAAAAAGCAGAAGTGCTAATTTTGCATCACCTTTTTATATAGATTATTTATGACTACTCAAAATGTTTACACATATTCTGGTCTCTTCTATAAGCTGTACAGTCTTGATGCTCTGATCTTTTACTAATTTTAATGCAATGATAAAGCACTTATCAAACACTCATATGTCATCTGCAGAACAGATATTTTATGAGCATATGAGATTTTGCGCATTTTGCTACAAATCTCACAAGATTTTGAGATCTTGTCAAATTTGGATCATCTAATTTTTTTTTGAAAAGTTATTTATTGACTATAAGGCATCTATAATGACTTTTTAAGATAAGTAATAAGAAAATAAAACAGCTAGCTCATACAAGCTTTTTAAAAATATATCTTCAGAAAAATTAAGCATACTATGGTGATTATAATACTAATTATAGACTTTTATGGATGGCCTTTCTATAAACATTCCATGCGGGATCGGTACCTGAATAAAAGGTATGGGAATGTTCTCTGTCAGGATAAAATAGACACACTGTGTATGGAACCAACTACTACTGCAACATTTGAATATCTTCATTAACGACTAAGATGAGGGAATAGAAGGGGAACTTACCAAATTTGCAGATGATACTAAGCTGGCAGGAATAGCTAACACCCAAGAAGATAGGCTCAAGATCCAAATGGATCTTGACAGACTAGAACACTGGGCCGTATCTAATAAAATGAAATTCAATGTAGAGAAAAGTAAAGCCCTACACTTAAGCAAGAAAAACCAAAAGTACACATATAGACTGGGTGAAACCAGGCTCAATAGCAGTAACTGTGAGAGGGATCTTGGAGTCTTAGTGAACAACCAGCTAAATATGAGCCAGCAGTGTGCAGTAGCAGCCAAAAAAGCTAATGCAATCCTAAATTGCATTAACAGAGGGATACAATCAAGATCAAGGGAAGTACTAATATCACTCTATAAAGCCTTAGTAAGACCACACCTAGAGTACTTCATCCAGTTTTGTTTAACACATTATAAAAAAGATGTTGAGACTTTAGAAAAAGTACAGAGAAGAGCAACCAGGATGATTAGGGGACTGGAGGCTAAAACATACAATGAACAGTTGCAGGAACTGGGCTTGGCTAGTCTAGTAAAGAGAAGGACCAGGGGAGACAAGATAGCAGTCTTCCAATATTTGAGGGGCTGCCACAGGGAGGAAGAGGGTCAAGCTATTTTCTAAAGCACCTGTAGGCCAGACAAGGAATAATGGATGGAAACTGAACAAGGAGAGATTTAATCTGGAAATAAGGAAAAACTTTCTGGCAGTGAGAACAATCAACCAATGGAACAGCTTGCCCTCGGAAGTTGTGGGAGTGCTATCACTTGAGACTTTCAAGAAGAGATTGGACTGCCATTTGCCAGAAATGGTGTAGGATCTCCAGCTTGGGTGGGGGGTTGGACTAGATGACCTACAAAGTCCCTTCCAACTCTGATTATCTGTTATCTGTTAATTTGTGTTCACAGAGGGAATCATATTGCCTTATTGCTCCATATTATTCCAAAGCTTAACTCAGCATGGTGATTCCACAGATGTTCTATCATCCAAAGCATGTTCAAGTCAGAAGAATTCTATGGCTCCCATTTCCATGGGGCTAGTAAGGACAACACTTCTAGATTATCTTTATTCTCTGATTTAATTTCAATTAATCTTTAAAAGCTTAGTTGTTCAGAGCAATTCATTTCCCAGCCGGCACTGAGCTCTGAAAAATAATTATCTTGCTGATTTTAAGGGTTGTAGTTCAAGATTTTGCATTTAGATCATTAAAATTATTTTTATCATTTTCTTTTGGGTTTTGAAGGTAGTAAGGTTCTTTTTCTCACCCCACATATGAAAACATATGACAAATGCTAACTTAAAAGGAGAGGATGAAATCTATACTGGAAAATATATTTAACACACATAAAGAAAAAGGTGGATATACATTCAATAATATACAAATTAAAAAAAATAGTCTCAACATACATGGAGGGCACCAGAATAGAGAAAAAGTCAAATCTTGAGGTAGGAATGGAGATGTTCTTATGCTGATAATGAATAAATCTGCATTCAATTAAGAAGTGTCAATTAAACTTCTTAAGAATATTTACTTCAGTTTAAACCTACCCACTCTGAACTGACAAAAAGTATCCTATGGTTGAAAATAAATATTGTTTAGGATTGAGTTGTTGGTTAAAATCACAAAGGGACAAAAATGTTACATGAAAAATAATGGACAATAATGGTTGCCCAAAAATACATGAATTGGGCATACCACACTACCCTTTTGTTATCAGTACCCTGGACTGCGGCATAAATAGTCAAAGAATTCAACAAGAAGCTCAGTTATGCCACAGAAGGAAATGAACAGTCTGTTGAATCACCATTACAGTGTCTAGAGAAAATCAAAGACCTAATAACTGAAAAATGAAACCATATTTCATTCAATATCATGTCATTCTTCACATCCATAGATCTAAAATTGGCTTTAAAAAATCAATTGCTGCAGTATTGCACAACTCACCAGAAACAGCAGAACATTTAAAAAAAAAAAAGAAACTTATAAACTTTTGCCTCATCACCCATATCTAATATGACGGATATATCTACAAACAGATCAAAAGAACTACCATGAAATCATGCTTTTCAGGATTCATAGTAGAATCTGAAAATAATAACATTTCCACAGATATAACCCCAAATATGGATCTGTTGTGTGGATAACATATTTGTTATTATTATATAAAAATAAGCTAGGCAACCCCATAAAACTATCAACAACAGCGTGCATGGAATCAAGCAGGCACAGCTAAGAAGTAAGTAAAGTATTACTGTGTAAAATTAGAGCAAAGTATATTTGCAATAGTTCTAGTGATAAATGTTTATATGGTTGTCTATGTGTGTCTATGTCTATATATGTGCCTGAGTGCCTGAAATGTTTAAATATAGAGATTAATAAAATCTAAGGATACAGAAACTAACAGACTTTTTAACTAAATGATCCAAATGTTTAAATCCTACTTTCTTCCTTCCTCCTACACATGCTTAATTTCAGACTTATAAACTCTAATACTTTTTTTTTTGCTTGATTAAACCTTATGATAACAAAATGTTCCATGCTTACTCCTTTTTTAACTCACTCTTGTCCTGTTCTCCAGAACCAGCTGACATTCCTGTTTTGCTATTGTCCAACAGATCAAGTCTGTGTTTTTATTTTTGCTGCTTCATTGGAGATTCCTCCTCTAATTTCAGCTGCTCTCAGGTCTCTTCTTCTTGGCCATGCATTGTCTGGTTCCTGGCTATCTTGGCTACTGCTTCCTTGCTCTAGATCCCAATGGAGGGTCTCTGGTTCCAGCAGCAAACCTAGGACAGATATTCATCCTCTTTTTTTATATCTAAGGGTCACCTTGCAAGTGATTCTAATGTTAGAATTTTATCTGCAGTTTTTTACTTGTTTAAACTATGCACCTAATTGTCAGTAGCAAAAGCCCAAACAAGGCTGATAGGACAAATTACCAAATACGAACAGCCAACGAACTCCATTCCTCCATGCACTGATGATGTTAATTAGACTGGCATTGAAATGTCTACAGAGAATCTTTCTCTTTACTGTCATCTGGTGGTCAGCTGGAATTTTGTAGCCCAGTGCTGGTAGCCCTAGTTCAATCCATTCCATGTTTTGTCTCATTCCAGGTGTATGAAGAATTAAAAAGGGATTTGGTTCATTTCAATTAGCAATACATTCTATCTATAGAATAAATACTAATGATTTGATTAAATGTTTTATTTTGTTTTAATATTGCAGCCATTTTAACTTTAAGTTCATCACTGAAGAAATTCTAACTTTTTGAAATTCGCAGCCAGAAGCAAATTTAATAAATAAATAAAAAGAAAGTTTTAATTTTGTTTTGGGGATGTGTGAGGGAATTATGTTCCAGCTGATAGTAAGCTATTGGGTTCACAATTTATATCACGATCAAAAAACTCATTGGTATTCTCTACGCATGACAATGTTACAGTGCTGCATGAAACTAAATAAATGTGTGACAATACACAACTGCCACCTGGTTATTTCTAATTAGTGCTGTCAACCAAGTACAGGCTGTTTTTGTTGCTGATTAGGTATGTTGCTCTTAATTCAAATGAATGATTTAGATGAGATCCTCAGAATTTTGATAAAGGAATAAACCTTAAATGATATCCGTGTAGGCGAATCTTATAATTGTGGTGGAAAACCCAAGGGGTAGATACTAAATTTGGATTGAATGTAAAACATACCTTCCCAATAGAAAGCAAAGGAAAATGGAAGAATATCTAATTTTCAGAGAAATTATATTTGTTTGTCTAAGATATAAAAGCAAGCATATTCCAAAATGAGGACAGGATATGCCTGGAATCACCAAAGTTTTCTATACTGATATAAGCTAGAAAACAATCTTCAGTTTTTTGGGTACTCAAAATTGTGAGTGCCTGTATTTGTGTTTATGCCTCTGTCTGTGGTGTTCATACGATGCTCTTTTCTGCTCTGGAACATTGTAGATATTGATCAGAAGTTAAGGCTTAGAATAATAGCGCATCTTTCCTCCAGGAACATAAAGCAGTCTACACTATAACTTCTTGATTTTTTTCCTACTATAGTAACACAAGAGTTAGGATGGGCTGGGAAATCAAGCCTAAAGCCATTCAGGGTTTTAAAGAGCAACATTGACAATTTAAATTGTGTCCAGTAGGCAACCGTCTAGACAATGGAGAGAAGGACCTGTACATTGACTACCATGCTGACTGTATCAAAAGTAAGCCACGCAACCCAATACTCAGCTTTTACCCTCAACCACAACCCTACCTCAACCCATCCACCATCACCCAAGACTAGGCACGCACGCCCCCAACTACCTCAATTCCAACTACTGCCGGCCTTAAATGCAAACTACTCAATGCAAGAAGCCTCGTGAATAAAATACCTGAATTTCTCATCCTCCTAAATATGGCTAACTTCGACATTATATTTGTCTGTGAAACATGGCTCAATGCATCTCTCCCCAACTCCATTACCACAGTAAGAGACTATCATGTTTACCGATCAGATCGTGAAAATCGTCGAGGAGGTGGTGTTGCTATATTCTATAAAAAATCCTTACATCTAAAAAATATCCAAGTTACCCAGGAGCTTGCCCTTCCTGAAACCATCATCTGTGAACTATCCTTAAATATCACAATTCGATTCTTACTATGTTACAGAGCACCTGGTTATGACATCGAACATGCAAACAAGCTAAATACATTACTAACATGGGCTGCATCCTGCCCATACCCTTTTATCCTTCTTGGTGATTTCAATCTACCTCATATTGACTGGACCCTAAATGATTGTACAACTGAAATCATACACACAACCTTCTACAATGCTATTACAAATCTGGGACTGGAACAACTAGTAACCAACAACACTAGACTAAACAACTGCCTCGATCTCATCTTCTGCAATAGTTTGAATTTAATTTACGGAATACAAACTAAAGAACCCTTTTCCAGTAGTGACCACAATATGATTGACTTTTGTCTCAACATACGTCCACACAAAAATCACCACAATGATGTAATCCCCAATTGTAACTTCAAAAAGGCAACTATGATCTTATAGACAACGATCTCTCATCCCTTGATTGGCAATCTCTATTCACTGGATGCAATACCGTTGAAGACCATTACAACATATTTTTACTTGAAGTCAAAAGAGTCATCAAACTATATGTTCCAACAACAACTCCCAAAACAAAACAAAAAAGCAGATTACCCATATCAATAAGAAAACTTCAATCCAAAAAGAGATCACTCTGCCGGAAAAACAAATCTGGTCACGTTGCCAATTTCAAAAACCGATACAAAAATTTATGCCACCAGATAAAGACCGAATGCACCAATTATCACATTAAACAAGAGGAAAACCTTCTAAGCACCAATTCCACCCGTGCTTTTTACAATTTTGTAAACAACAAACTAAAAGACTCAAGGTCCATCCCTCCCTTGATAGGACCTGATGGTAAAGACTGCAACGACGACACCATTAAAGCCAACATCTTTAACACATTCTTCGGCTCAGTATTTGTAAACAGCAATGGATCATGCCCAGTATTTCCTAGCCGTACCACAGATAACAACAATGATCTAATACATCTCGATTTCACAGAAGACAATGTTGAAAAATCGCTACACAATCTAAAACCATCTCTATCTATTGGACCAGATGGAATATGTGCCTACTTCTTAAGAAAGCTATCCACTGCCATAGCCAAACCTCTAAGCATAATCTTTGAAAAATCTTTCAGGACCAGCTCCTTGCCTAACCTATGGTCACAAGCCACAGTCATCCCCATCTTCAAAAAGGGAGACCCAAGCCTAGTTGAAAATTACAGGCCAATCTCCTTATGCTGCGTCACCTGTAAAGTCATGGAATCAATTATTAACCAATCCATCATCCTCCACTTAGAGACAAACAACCTACTCTCCAATAAACAATTTGGTTTCAGAAAAAACTATCCTGTAATCTGCAACTCTTACACTGCAAAAACATATGGACGACACAACTCGACCAGGGCAAAGCAATAGACGCAATCTACATAGACTTCTGTAAAGCCTTTGATTCAGTGGTACACGACAAACTACTCCTAAAAATAAAATCCTATGGTATCTCTGGACAACTGAATAACTGGATAGAAGCATTCCTGTCAAACACACAACAAATGGTCAAAATCGGGAGCGTCCTATCAAATCCAGTACCTGTCAATAGTGGTGTCCCCCAGGGCAGTGTTCTAGGACCAACTCTCTTCATACTCTACATAAACGACCTCTGTGATCATATTAAGAGCAATTGCGTTCTCTTCGCTGATGATGTAAAGCTGTTCAATACCACAGACAATACTGCTACCCTACAAAAAGATCTTGACTATGTATCTGAATGGTCAAACAAATGGCAACTTCAAATCTCAACAAATAAATGCTCTGTCTTACATATTGGCAAAAAAAATCAGAAAATAAAATACAAGCTGAATAGTCAACACCTTGTTGATGACCAAGCTCTGTAAAGGACCTTGGAATACTCACCTCTAATGATCTGAGTGCTAGAGCCCACTGCAACTACATAGCCAAAAAGGCATTAAGAGTTGTTAACCTAATCCTACGTAGCTTTTTCTCTGGTAATATCACACTACTAACCAGAGCATACAAAACATTTGCTAGACCAATACTCGAATACAGTTCATCAGTCTGGAACCCTCATTACGTATCTGATATTAGCACAATTGAGAAAGTCCAGAAATATTTCACAAGAAGAGTTCTGCACTCTTCTACTCGTTGTAGAATACCTTATGCCACCAGACTTGAAATTCTAGAACTAGAAAACCTTGAATTACGCCGTCTTCGGTCTGACTTAAGCATGGTATATAAAATCATACATTGCAATGTCCTACCTGTCAATGAATACTTCAGCTTCAACCATAACAACACAAGAGCACACAATAGATACAAACTCAAAGTAAACCGCACCAAACTTGATTGCAGGAAATACGACTTCAGCAATAGAGTGGTAAATGTCTGGAATACTCTACCCGACTCTGTAGTCTCTTCCCCAAACCCCAAAAACTTTAACCTTAGACTGTCTACTATTGACCTCACCCCTTTCCTAAGAGGTCTGTAGGGGGCGTGCATAAGCGCACCAACGTGCCTACCGTCCCTGTCCTATTGTTTCTCTTATTCTTATATTTTTCTTATATGTACCCATTTCATGTATTCACAACTATGTATACACTTATACTTATTATCTTGTAAACAATTGACAAATCAAATAAATAAATAAATAAATAAATAAATAAATAAATAAATAAATAAAAATAAATAAATAAACTGGTAGCCAGTGCAATTGTTTCAATGCATCATCATATGTTCACTATATTTTGCAACAATTAGCAGCTTCTTTGTCATATTTTCTATCATGGCAATTCCAGATACTTTTTGAAGGATAATCTCATGGAAAGACAGGTTAAAGGTTAAAAGAATTTACCTGCAACCTGCTTTGTAGTAGTCAAGACAGGTTACAGATAAAGCATGAAGATAAATCTGAATAATTCAGGAAATGTTGCAATTGGTGCACTCGCTGTGATTATGCAAAATCGACTCCATGCTGCAGCCGCCATCACCACCAACTACAAATCCAATGAGGGATGTGGATCAAGAACCATTCCCAAACTGCAAACCTGCTCTGTCTAGTGAAAGGCACCCCGATCAAGAACATGCTTTACATCACCACAAAAACAGTCTCTCTTTACCAGATGACCCATAAGGGTACAATGGCTGATAATAATGAAAACATCTGAGAATTCAGAGAACTAAGTAGGGTCACACTCCATTCTTATAGCTCTGGGCATAAAATTTTTTTAATAAAGCAATCTCAATAGCATTTCCTGAATGCAACCTGATTAAAATTGGGTTAGAAAATTATTTTCATCCTAGTGTATTTGGATCTGCAAGGATTTTTTTTTCCACCGTAATTAAGAGTGGAATATTTGAAGCCACCTATAATTGGAAAGATCATCTGGGTGTTTATTAGATTTCCTGATAATGGTGTTCTATTTGCCTCTTTGAAGAATGCAAGGACACATCCTACATTAAGGAAACAGTAATCAGCTTCCTTAACCTTGGTATCAGTCCTACCTAATCAATTTAATCTGCCAGGAGGAGAAAAGGTTGAGCATACTTGCACATTCCCTATCCGTTTCCTTGACATCTACCAGATGAAGACAATTCATATGAAACTGACAAGTGCCAATATTCTCCCTCTACAATTGCAACTACACTGTAGACCAAATGGAGGCAAATCTGATCACTTCTGCAAAGAATTATGAAAGTTCACAACAAGATTCCAAATATCTTCCCACCTTCTTTCAGAAACTTTCTGGAAGACATAAAGTATGTAAAATTGTTGTCAACCTGTTCTGTGCAGAAGGATTTAAAATAAGAGCAAACGCCAGGGAGCAGAATTTCCAATGGGCATGAATAAGAGCCCACTTCAATTCCAGTCCAATTCATTGCACAAGTTGTCCATTTGTGTTTGAAATCTTTACTTCTTTGTTCTCAGCTATATACTAATCCAAGGTGTCGGATGAGTTGTTTAAGAGCAATAATGTCACTTGCCAAGATCATCATCATGTTACAAAAATAAGTCAGATCTTCAACAATATCACTTATGGATAGACAGAAGTTTTTCAAATGCATTGAGATTCATCAGGAGCCAATAGAAATATTTTAACTAGTCCTCCATGAAAAAGAATAACAAATCCAGCAGGTCATGCTGCGAACATGTTGCTAGATAGCAGTTGGGGCACATATGTAGTGATCAGGATAGATCTGACATCTAGAATGACTTGTGAACAATCTCAACATGGACATTGTATCCTCAAAATCAAGGACAAGTCTAAGTTAGTTCACTATCATGCCAGAGATCACTTCAGGTATTTCAGGAACAGAATTATGGATGATATATAAATATTATAGCTAAGTTATTATATAACCAGCATTCCAAATATCAGTAAACATTCAATACTGCCAGATTATCAGATGGAGTTTCTGGTCAATTAAAGAAGTTCCTCTAGACTACAGACATTTTATCTCGTCACTCTCAAGCCCTAGACTGCATCACAGAACATCCCGTGACCAAACTGGAAGAAATTAACCTCCCCTCCCTCTTTCTCTCAGTCAAGTCTCTATACTGCATGTCAAGTCAGCACTTTCAATGAGGAACAAATGCTAGATAACAGATGTTTTATAAATAATTGAGCTAAATTTAAAAAGCAGGACCTTTAGATAGCTAAGTCTACTACTTTTCATCTACTCCTTAGCAGTTTCTAGGGATTCTGCCAGAAATCTTAGAAGTTATCTAAAGTGATAACTTTAAGTTATCTAAAGTGAATGTGAATTTGAGCCTAAAAGCAAAACCATTGCCAGTGCAGGTAAAAAAAGTAGAGATAAACAAGTCTGGTATAATCATCTTATGACAACCTCTTTTATCACTTGAAGATTGTACACACTATTTTCAAGAGTCTGAGTCAGTAAAATAATTCATTAGTTCATGGTGGACCTGGGAATTTAGTTCACTCACATCCTGTGCCCAGAAGGTTCTGCTATTCGGATCACTTTTATTCCTAGGCATTTTCTTTCTACAAATAGGATGGCTGTATGCCACTTGCTTCTTATTTTGGTAGACATTTGATCTATTTGATGCAAATGGAGAAAGGAGGGTTACTGACTTAAAAGATTGGGAAAATCTAATGGTCTTTGCCTCTTTGCTGATGCTTTTCCTTCCTCTTCTCTGCAGACCTCCTTATTTGACTTCCCTGAGAAGGCTGGAAATAAGTATGAAGCTTGCAATGTCAACTGATTTTTCCCTTCCCTCTCTGCCCTGGTTTCACTACCTCAATAAATTAAGCCGAACAACAATAGAGATGAAAAGAAGCAGGACAATGTGGTAAATGTAGCAGAAAGAAATTTGAATTGTAATGAGGAGAGCTAATCAAGAAAAGAATGGACTATGTAGAAACCACTAATGAGTTTCTAAATAAATTCAAAAGGTTAATATTGCTCTAAGAGATATGATGAGAATCCTAATATGGAAAAAGGAGGTTTAACTATGGTGTTGTTCTGGCTGTATGCTATCCTTCTGTATCATATGGCATCTCAGATCCCTCTCTTCAGTGTGAAGTGTGTGAAGTGTCTGTATAATGTCAAGAATAAATTCATTTTACTTCTCTCCTTTCCAGAAATATTTTTCCTATGTTTTATATCCATGGGGAGAGAAAGAGGGGGAGAGGGAGAGAGGGAGGGAGGGAGGGAGGGAGGGAGGGAGGGAGGGAGAGACAGATGTTTCTCCTTCTTTGAATTGCATGCTTCCACTGCCCATGTTAATAAGTGCTGAATTTGTATAGCTGTTCTTGTGCTTCTTTCTTTTGCTAATTAGAGTCTCTGCCACTTGGAGACTCCTAAGCACTTGCCGTGTCACCAGGACATGGCCTGGCACACAACAAGGAGTGTGAAAGTATGGTTCAGGAAATCAGGAGCACATCAAGTGACAGAGATCACACAATACAGAGACCCATTATGTGGCTACTTTGGTTGGGGAATACTGCAAAATGTGAACCTGGTCATTGTGGTTTGGAAACCACACTTTATGGAATAGCATGCTGTTACAAATCCAGCCAATTATAGTTATCAAGAAATCTCAGCTTGCCACATTGAACCATAAGGGCACAGAAGGCAGTGAAAGCTTCACTGCATTCTATTTGGACAGAGTTCGATAGAGTAGATCAGAATATCACATTAAATTACCATAATTATGTAGACTTTATAAATTATTCTATGTTACGTACTAACTTGTATTTCAGCCCATTCTCAATATTCCTTATCAAGTTATTGGATCTATCATAAATCCTTTAGAGTTCTTCAAAACATGCTTTGTTTACATATATGGCTATTAAAGAGTGTGATAAAGAAGTTAATATATCAGTAGCTTCACTATGGTACATGCTCCTCAAGAAAATCCAGTAGAATAAAAGTCAATAACTTTCACAAACATTTTTTAAAATGGCATTTATCAATACCCTTGTTGATGGTTGTTGTTTCTACTGTTGCCAATAACATGCTGTTAATCTGTTGCATGGTTTTAACCCAGTGGTGGGATTCAACTGGTGTTATTACCGGTTTGGTGACTATGTTTTGCATGTGCGCATGTGCATTTTGTATGCACATGCGTGCTTTGCATGCACACACACCAGACGTGCGCTGCGCATGCATGTAAAAACCCACTCAGACAGCTGAAAAGCACTGCACACAGGTGCGCAACATTTGGAAAGCCTCTTTTTTCCTGCTTTTTCAACCTCAGCTGTGCTGCGCAAAGCAGCTGAGATTGAAAAAGCAGGAAATAAAGGACAGGTAAGAGCCCAGGCAAGTGGGTGGGCCAAACAGCAATAAACACAGAACCAGTTCGGTGTCTGCTGCTCTTCAGAGCTACTGGTTCTACAGAGCTGGGCAAAACCGGTAGCATCCCACCCCTGCTTTAACCATTAGGCTGCCCCAGTTTTTGACCAATATAGTGAGGTCTTAAGTCAATTTATGGACAGGATATCTATCTTTTTGTCTACTATAATGATAGTCATAGTTCTGAGACATGTAGCCAAACTTGAGAACTTATACAATATATACAATGGTGCATTATATACAATGTTGATACTTCATAATGTCATCAGCATAATTACTGTGTTACACACTTGATCTTAAAATCTGCAACTCTGATCAGAATTGATGCTGGCTCACAACTGAAAGGAAAGGAAATTATCAGCATTCCCAATAGCATCTGTGATAAAAAAAATAAATCAACCATTCAGGTGTTCAGACTGGAGAAACATTGTCATGCCCCTGTCGGAATCTGATTCTGAGGGGGATGCTGAGCAGCTGACAGGGAGTGGGAGTGTGGCTCCAGTGGCTATGGAAGAAATTGGGGAAGGGCAAAGTCCGGCTGGGCAGAGCAGGGGAGAGGTAGAGCGACACAGAGGGAATTCAAAAGAAGATCCAGGCTCCCTCTTCATCCTAGGGCACGCAGGGAGGAACAGAGAAGGGAACAACCTGAGTTGTGTGGCTTACAGGGGAGGAAAGGGCCCTGATTCTCTTCATTAGCTGCAGCTGGGAACACAGGGAGTTTGAGCACAGCAACTAGTGGGAAGCAAATTGTGAGTTATTTTTTATGGTCGAGGCTTTTCTGGGTTCCTGGCGTCTTCCCAACTGTGGCAGAAGATACTGCCCCCAGGTTCAAATATACTGTCTCTGCCCCTTTCCTGGGTTCACAATCTATCCAACTATGTATCCAGCTATGCAATACCCCTGTTATTATTGTAGCATAACATCTGTTTTCTAGTCCTGTATTTCTCTTGGTAAGTACCTGGATTTCTCTTTTCCATTAACACCACCCAAAATCTCATCTCTTGGAAACCCCCGTTCTCATGGCTTCTTCTTCCTGTTATGTTCCTGTTATGACCATCTGGGTAATTTTGTAATACAATAGATGTTTAAGCAATTCTGTTCAGGTCAGGATAACCCAGAATCTTTTCACATATATGCATCGCCAAAAATATTAGTCCCTTGTTCTAGCCAAAAAGTTGACATTTCTACAGAACATAACAAACCTATTTTGATAGTAAAATTCCAGTAATCATTGCGTAGTTCAGACATCGGATAAATATGGTGTTACTTAGTTTCCTCATTTTCACAGGTGTAACTCTTAATATGTAATTCTTACATATTACAGCAGCGATGACAACGTTAATGTTAAATTTACATTCAAATTTGACAGTTTACATTTCTCCTGATAAATACATGGTGTCCCTATCTGAGCAGGCTGCCCACAGCTTTGATAATGTCATCTACTGCAGCCCCTCAAAATTGATACCATAGACAGCAACAGGGCCAATGAAAGTGACAACAGTAGGTTAAGCCTGTTTGTATAAGTTGGAGGTAATTGTGTTGATGAAGGGATAATTTCATTTACATACAATTTTGTGTCCCTTACTAGTGGATATGTGCCATTCAGGATGACAAACAGCACTTAAATGTAAGATAATTTAACATATTTTTAAAATAAAAAGGCAATCACTTACAAAAAGATAATCAAATAAAAGTGGTTATTATTATTGTTATTATTCAATAGTGGACCCAAAGTGATGGTCCAATTATCTTAATATATGGTTCCTATTCTTATTTTTAGGATGCCAGATGAATAATTGATATGGCTTAAGTATATCCCTAAAACCTCATTGTTTTATATATTCCATGTACAATATTTGGGGGTGGAGGAGAAGGAAGAAAAAGTGGAATTGCTAACTGTGAATAAACAAATGCTTGTGCTGCTTACCATATCCCTAATGAACCTCTTTAAATCATACAGGGCTGTCACCTAGATCTATTGTCTACATTAGAAGACTGCCGAGCACAGGAAATGCACAGACAGTGATTTTAAAGGAAGCCTGGAGCTTATTGAGGACTAATCTAACCAACTGTAAAACAGATGGTGAATTATGAAACATATGCTAATCTTTTGGCAGCAGATGTAAATAACTATAGATGTATATAGAACTACCTGCATATGTATACATACAGAATACACATTTATGTGGGTCTATTATATCGTATCTGTTATATTGTATCTATTCAGCTGGTCAGGAAGTGATGGCATAGATGGTATTGCGTGTGCCTAGGGGGACACCTTGGGTTTCCAAGCAGCACTGATTATCAGTTTGCTTCTGAAATATGAGTAGATGTCAGGCCCAGCCCAAGAATGATATAGAATGATATAGAAAATCCAGCCAAAGTTTAATTTTCTGATTTGGTCATACCATAAAGACAGAATCTTGCCAGACTAAACCTATACTACCCTGCCCACTGCCAGGAGTTCGAACCTGACAGGGCTCAGAGTTGACTCATCCTTCCAAGATCAGTAAAATGAGGACCCAGATTATTGTGGGCAATATGCTGACATCTGTAAACCATGGAACAGTATTTAAGTCTAAGTGTGATTGCTATTTTGTATGTATGTACAGTATGTATATTTATAAAATATCCTCTGTTTACCACACCTGATAAATTTAACAATTATATTTCAGGAAGCTGGATATTCACTCTGTTTTAGACATTTAGCAGGATATCAAAATAGTAGCAATCCTGTCAGTAGTAAAAGTAAAGCAACTAACCCAAAGGCAGCACAGTTCGGTAAAAAATTGTTAAAATGCAACGAATTGTTGATCTGTTAAGATAAAAAGGAAATATATCACTGCTTATCTATAGCATATTCATATATCTATATCTGCCTATGCATATACAGTGTGTGTGTGTGTGTGTGTGTGTCTGTCTGTCTGTCTGTCTGTCTGTCTGTCTGTCTGTCTGTGTCTGTGTCTGTGTCTGTGTCTGTGTGAACTTGATGGGAAAAAATGACGGTGTCCTTATTAATATGTAATTTCCAACATATAATTGAACTCATCTCATGTTCTGATGTGCACTTTTAAGTGTGGCAGGGAGATTTCCTTGCCACAATGTCACACTTACATCAGCTGCTTTAATATAATGAGTTTGAATAACAAATCTCTGGGACTGCATGGATTTTTTTAATCTAAAGATTCTGCACTAGCTGGATTAACCTCCCCTTAATATCTATATCTCTGGGGACATTTGTTTAACTTCTTCCTAGTATCATGAATTAAGGGGTATTTATTTCTTTAATTTTTTTCCCAACATTGTGCTTGAAGGACAAACTATATATATTTCCTTAGCCTGGGTTCCCTCAGATATGTTTGACCTTATCTCACGTAATTTCAGTTAACATAGTTAAGACCATGGTGACTCGAGGGATTATGGGCAACGAAATCCAGCATATCTGGAAAACATCCAGGTTTGGGAAAATATTCCAACTGGTATTACATAAACTGTTATCTTTTTCTTCTCTCTACTTTATTATTAACCTATTTTGTTGTCTATTAAACCCTTGATCATGAATTCCTCAAAGAAAGAATTTATCTCATAAACATTCCTGCTTGTGTACATTTGGTCCAATTTCTCTCCTTTGATCAGTATGCATTATGGATCATATGTTCTGATAATTTATAATCATGAACAAAAATTCCATGGTTGCTTGGGCTATTTGATATACAATGAGCATTTTGTTGTTAACAAGCTTTCTGTGAATCTAAAATTTCCGAAAACAACTCTGTGCAGCCGCTGTGCTATTTATAACTTGCAGAATATAAAAACATTACCAACAGAGTGATAAGATTATTTCCTATTACAAGGCTTGTAATGAAACAAATCAAGTGTAATGATTTCTACTGCCCTGTGGTGGTTGCTGTTATTGATTGTTTGGGTATGTAGCACATACCAAGGATTTGAGACAAAATGAACAGTGATTTCCAAAAGTAAAAAAATTCAACTCCAAAGCAGTAAAAAATTGGCTCAACTCCACTGAAGCATTTGCAGAAAGATTGTTAACTTTATTATTTTTGCACTACTAATCCAAAATCCTTGTCAACCAAGTAGCTTAATTTCCCAAAACATAGCTGTAGATATAAACCTCTAGAAAACTATAAATGCATCAATTTCCAAGGTGCATATTAAACACAAGGCAATATTGAGTAATTTGGGGAGGGGTTGTTTATTTTTTTAATTATGCTCTTTTTAATTTTCATTCCTTGTTGTTCTTTTTTAATGATACAATTAAAAACTTTTTAATCAAAATATGAGCCAAACAAAACTTTTACCCATCTGCATCAACTGAATTTTCAATCAGGAGAGGAACTTTCACAATTTGCCATGTTATAGAAATAAGATGTTGATGAGGATGCACCTGTCAGGGAAAAAATAAATAAAAACAAAACAGTGGCTCTACCAATTGAGCATAAAAACATAGGTTGAAGACATAGTTCAAAGATATCCACCAAAAAACTAACCTTGGACTTAGATGGGAAAATCTCTTTGTTTCAATTTCTTATACATTCAGTTATGGGGGGGGGGGGATTCCACCACAAGTTCTTTGGGGCTTGTTTCTTTCATTCCTATTTCAATGTATTCTGTAAAATGTTTACAACAATCCAGTAATAGTGATAATGCAAATTAAAACACTTCATGAGAAGTGTTGAGGTAATTCCCTGTTAGGAGAATGAGCGCATACAGGGAGATCTAGTGAGAGTAGTGAAGAATAATGCACACACACAGCACACAGATACACTGTACAGTAAATGTAGGTTTTTACTTCCCATAAACGTTTGAGCAAAGTTCAAACAAGCAGTCCAAAGTCATTCACAGGTAAGGAAGTCAGTGTTCAGTTCAGGGATAATCCAAATATCAAAGTCCAGTATCAAAAACAATTCAGTAACAGACTTACATCAAATCCAAGAATAACAGTCAATTAGGAGGAGGCAACTCTCTCCAACAGAAGTAACAGAGAGACTGAGACTAAACAACCCAGGTTTCTGGCTCCATCTTATGGCCATTTGTGGAACCACACCCAATTACAGTTTTAGGATTCTCTTAAAGATACAGTATTAAAATGTCTATCCTGGTTTATATATTTCCAACCCAAATAACTGTTAGGTGACTTACATTCCTAACAAGAATTATGGAAGTTAAGATTTTAATCTTAACATATACAGCAGGGCCCAAGATGGGCAAGACTGACATAAGGCATCAAATTAAGTGGTAACATTACTGACTTATAATATACATACATTTCCAATGTAGGATTGAGAAAAATAGAAATAAACCACTTTTGGTAAACAGTGCATTGCATGTTCCTTTGAGAGCTATCTGATACAAGCCAGCTTAAATATAGCAAGAATAAATAAACACCTAGCAAAACATATGGTTTTCTATAAGCCTACAGTATTCTATCTTCAATAGCTCTTGTTTGAAGTTGGTTGCTAATCCCTGCTTCTATGTAGAATAACAAAAATCTAGAATCTACAAATTACACAAGAAATTGTATGTGTGTGTGTGTATGTGTGTGTGTGTTAGTTGTCACAATGGTTTTGATGCGATTGCTTTGATATGATACCGATAGATCTTTTGATATGCAGGTTTTTTAAGGTGCATTAAAAGAAAAACAGAAAAAGGGAGACAAAAGAAAAAGGATAATATATATATGATTATACAGAAAGAAAACTCTTCAGTTTTTAAAACTCACATTAAATTTTGACTGCACAGAGTGATAATACTCACTTTTTCCATTGTGTTCCATTGTTTGTTTCTTTGTTTATTCATTTACATGGCTGTCCTATTCAAGAAACCCTGGTCAAGAAACAAATAATAATGAACAATTAAAACAAAAAAACCAATTAAAAATATATTGAGGCTCCTTAAAAATACAGACCATCAAACATATACATCCATGCCAGAGCTCCCAAACTAATCTTCTGTTCACAACAACTAAGAAAAGAGCCAGGTTTTCAAGGCCAACAGAGTACAGTTGTTGTTATTTCAAGAATGAAGCTGTACCACAACCCAAGACTGGACAGTACATGATTATAAATGAAAACTAACCCTGTTTTTCTATTGTAAAAGAATGAACTATTTATGACCATTTTTAACTATGATTTCTGAAGCAGCTATGTATCCACTACCTTGTCATGCCACCAACCTTTAAGGGGCTTGTTGATTAACATGCTGTGGGGTGGTTTGTCAAACACTTAAGTCAAGATATTCTATCTCTACAAAATTCTATGCAGTTCTGATAATCTATCAAGTAATCTGAACAGAAGGTAACAGAAGGTAAAATTTAACCAGCAACTTGTTCTTGGCAAATTTATGCCAATTTGCACATTATTCCCAAGACACCATCAACCTTTTTATAATCTACTCTAAAATTTTCTCAGGTATCAAAGGTCCGGTTTTGCCAGGCTTCGGTGGCGGCGGGGTTTCGCGATCGTGCGCGATCCCTGTTGCGCTAGCCGTCTTGGTGCCTCCAATCCCGACGGGTCTGGAGGATAAGGCTGCCCTGTAGAGGCAGCCGAAGATAGGGGGGATCCGGACAGGGGTTTGGGGTTTTCGCAGACCCCCTCCCCACCTGGCATAACCCCCTTTTCTCAAGGCGGTGGAGCGGCGGTCAGCAATGGCCGCCACAAAGAAGTGGCAGATGGACAAGATTGTGCTGGAGGAAGAAGGAGAAAGTTTTGAAGCAAAAGTTTTTTGGCTGAACTGGGACTATAAGATGCATTTAATATCCTGAAAATCTTGATTTTTTGAAAGATACTTTGTTTCCAGAAGAGATCTATAAGCGGCGAGTGAAAGTGCTGAAAGAGAAAGTTTATTCTCCTTCCCTATGGAATTAACAAATGGATATTGAAAAGCCTGCTATTTTATAGAAGGTAAAAATTTAAAGCTTTTTGTTACAAGTGGGAAGGGAGAGGACAAAAGAAAAATTTATATTAAGATTTTGTTGGAGGAGATGCCTGGAAGATTTTGAAATTGGAAGTTAATCGCAATAAGACTTTAAAATACAGATTGGGGTTTTTTTTTCCCTTTCCAATTGATATTACCCCAGGAAGAAAAAGTGTGAAGGGAAGAACTTTGTGCTCTGTTTGGATTGTTTGATGACTTTGGGATTTTGGGGAATTGTTCTAAGCTTTGAATTATCTTGGTTGTTCTAAGAAGAAGAAGAGGGAAAAAAAAAGAAGAAGAAAAGGTTTATAATGGCTTTATCTGTTGATGAACTGAGAGAGGAATATGGTAAAATAAAGAAAGAAGGCAAAGACGCTGTGAGAGAAATTTTTCGCTTTTTAGAAATGGCGCTTGCTACTTATCAGCAAACACAACAACTGATGGAGGAGGAGGAGGAGGAGGAGGAGGAGGAGGAGGAGGAGGAGGAGGAGGAGGAGGAGGAGGAGAAGAAGAAGAAGAAGAAGAAGAAGAAGAAGAAGAAGAAGAAGAAGAAGAAGAAGAAGAAGAAGAAGAAGAAGAAGAAGAAGAAGAAGAAGAAGAAGAAGCCATCTTTAACAAATCTACAAAGTTGATTAAGAAAGGAAGGAGAAAGAGAGGAAGGAAAAAGGACATAAGACTTAAAAAAACATCCAAGAAAGAGAAAAATAAGATGCAAAATCAATACAATGTTGGAAAGCAAAAGAAAAGAGAAATACAACAGAGAGGGGAAGCTAAGTGGGGTAAAAAGACCAGATGGGATAAGATAGGAAGGAAGAAGGGGGGAAAAAGCCACAAAGGTATGAAACAAGATGTGAAAAAGAATTTTTTTTTTAGGGATAAAGGGTAATGTATAACTTTGTTTCAAAAGGATTCTGCAAGGTACATAAGATAGTATTGTAGTATTTGTATTAGAAATAGAAAATTAGAATTTTATAAGACTTAAGTAAAGATTAAAACATTAAAGGTTTAATAATGATAGATTTTAAGATTTAATAAAATATTAAAAGGAATGTTTAAAATATTTAGTTTAAGTATAGAGTTTAATTGACTATTGTGTGGATGTTAGTATGAACTTATTATTGTAGCATTTGTTTTTGAAATAGATAATTGGAATGTTATGAGATTTAATGTTTAATTATATATTTAATTACTTTATGGATTTACTATTTTCTTTCTCTCTTAAAAACTAGTAGGTAGACTGTACCAAGCAGAATCAGATAGGGAACTAGGTGTTACCTTAAATGTTAATTTAGGGGAGTGATGGAAAGGCATCATACTTCGATTAGTGATTTCAGGAGAAATCTTTTTTTTTTTCTACTATAGGGAATGAGATAAATGGATAATTGGAAAAGAATGGACAAAAGATACAAGTATAATGATTTAAATTAAGATGAAATAAATAAAATAGAATTAAGAAGAGTGGAAAGCGGGGAGAAGTTATAATGAAGATATAGAATGGTAAATAAGATAGGTAATGGTATATATGATGAGCATAAATTTAATTTTAGTCCATATAAAGAGAGGTAAAAAGAAGTCCATATAAAGAGAGGTTAAAAAGAAGTTTTATGTTTTTGTGTTTTGTGTGTGTATGTCTGTTTGAGATTTAATAAAACCTTGGAGGAAAGCTAGAGGAGAATAATTGCAAACAAGACAGAGGGAAATATGAATATGATGATTATAAAATGGATAAATATAGAAGAAATGTAACTGAATAAGAGCAAAGAGAAATAATGAGAAATCTGCTAAAAGATATTTAAGTGGAAATGGGATATATCAGAACTATATTGTATAAAACAATGTTTTATCTGCCTTGTAAAAATTTATAATGAAAAGAGGTTTAATGTCTTCAATGTTTAATGATGTTTTGTTTGTCTTTAAAAATTAATAAAATCTGTTTTTTTTTAAAAAAAAATCTTCTCAGGTATCAATATCAGACTGACTAGACTGTAATTGCTGGAGCTTTTTTATTTTTTTAATTGTTTTCCTCCAGTCATTTAACCCTTCACCTCTTGTTCAGGATTTCTCAAGGTTAATACATTCAGCCACCCCATCAGTTCCAACAGTATCCCAGGATCAAACTATCTGGTTTTGAAATTTTTAACTTGGGCAGAGTAAAGAGGTATTCCTGGCCATTTTCTATCACTCTCAAATTCCAATCATACCCCTTTAAAATTCCGTGGTGGAATTTGGTGGATAGATTTAGAGAAAACGAAAGGAAAATTCTGCCTTTTCTTTTGGACCTGTTAGCAATTTGCCTTCTTAATTGAGCAGATGCTTTATTGATTGTTTTCCTTTTATTTTGAACATTCCTTTAAAAGGAATGAGAAAGAGCCACTCCTTCATGAATTATTAACCTGTACTAGCAAAGGGGTAAGCACTTCCAGTGAGCTATTTTCTTAGAAGAATATATTCCAAAAACGGTTATCCATAATGGGCAATGAGGAATATTCCATATGATTATGTGTTGACAATAAATAATAGATGTAATGGATTTGATATGATTTGATAAATAAAATGCTTGAAGAGCTCTTGATTGAAATAATTAAAGAAACAAATCACAAAATGCAAAAAGCAAAAAAAAGTCAACATGATTCTCTACTGATTCTTCTGAGCTCTTTTGCCATAATGCATTTCCATAATGCATCCTGCCATTGGATCCTCTTGATCATTACTTTAATCCACTTTTTGAAGTTTGAAATACATATTTGACTGTCTTCAATTTTAATTGCCCTTTAATTCAAGAACTTTGGCATTATAAAGTCATATTTTTCCATGTTCCTGCTTCTTCCACTTCCTCAACTATGTCATATTCTGGTGTCTTCATCTATCCCCTGAAGGAAGAAACTGTCAGCAGAATAAGTCAGATTTCTTGTAAGATTCACAATTGGCAGAATTTGTCTCCCAACAGATGTTGGAGTAATTAAAATCTCCCATCACTATGATATCATTCCTCTTTGAATGATCTGTCATTTGCTTTCAAATAATCATCTACATCTTTGTTTGGAAGGAAATAGTGGACAACAGCATCAGCAATATTGGTCTTCTTGTTCTTCCACTTGTTTTAACACACATGCTGTTTGGCATTTCCATGTTCCTTAATTTTGATTTCTGAGCAAGACTAGATATATTTTTATACAGTGCAACTCATCTTCCAGTTCAATCGGTTTTGTTATTTTTGAACAAATGTTATCCTCCTTTCTGGCAAATGAGCCATCCCACTGATTCTCCAGTGACATGTTTGCCTTATTGTATTGAGAGTTTAAACTTTATCTTATTTGTTTCCCATAATCTGAGCATTGCTGTCAGACAATGTAAGCCATACACCAGTGTTGTTTCAGATTTTTCCTGGAATACTTTAAGCAGCACATTTCGGCAATTGACCTAGTTTCTACTATACAAAGACATTTATCTGAGCTCCTGACTATAAAGTGTGCATTTGTCCCCAACTCCAGGTTTAAGTTTAAAATTTTCTTAACCAATCTCAACCTAAGGATCAATCAGGAGGACATTTCCTTAATTGGAAGGCAATCTCCATTTTCTCTTTTCTTCTCCCTTGGAATAATCTTTCCTCTATGACTGGCTGAAAGTTAGGTTAGAAAAGAAGCCCCCAACCCATAGAAATCAACATACAACAGAGTAGGGACCGGTAAAAGCTAGATAAAGCCATTTATTTCATGTATTACATTTTGAACTGTGGAACTTTTAATATATTGGGGAAGAGAGTTGGAGAGAACCCTGGTGAAGGATCTGATGCTGAATTCAAGGTCTCGAGAAGTCATTGTTCTTTGCTCACTCTTTCTTTTTTGTGCCTTTTAAATTTCTTTCTGCTTTTTTTTAAAACTTGATGTATATAATAAAAGGATGAATTCTTAATGAATAAAGGCTGGTCATTTAACACACTTTTTTCTTCTAGCCATTACTTCTATTATCAGATGACAGAACAGATTTGGGAGAGACTTTGGAAGTCTTCTAGTCTAATCCCCTCTTCAGGCAGGAAATCCTATTGTCAGTGTTCCAGCAACCCTCCTTTCCAGCCAATAACTTCGAGACAAACATCTTTTCAAAGATTGCTTTATTAAGATAGTAACTGGCACATCTGTGGAATCCCAAATCTGAAAGTTTTCAGGCTTCCTTGCAATATTCTAAACTACAAATCCATCCCCCCTTGGCCATCATCACATCACATGGCCCAACCACATCACATGGCCCAACCCATCCTAAAGTAAGATTCTTATTTCATTCTGTGCCATACTCAATGACTGTGAACTAACAAAAGAATTTTATTTTGTCTACTTAGAGATACTCAGTTTGAAATCCCCCCTTCCACTTTTTCAGGCTTGTGGCAGCGTGGGAGCATTAAATCTCAATATGGCTTTCAAAGCTGACACCTATACCAATACCATTTCAGACAAATGGTTGGTTGTCCCATCTCTTCTTTAAAACTTCCAGTGTTGGAGAATTCACAACTTCTGGAGGTAAGTCATTCCACTGATTAATTGATCTGTCAGGATGTCACAAAAAGGGATTGCATGATCCCAGAACACTGCAACCAACATAAATTTTAACCAGTCGTCAAGCATTTAAATTTTGATCACATGACCATGGGAATGCTCCAATGGTCATAAGTGTGAAAAATGGTATAAGTTACTTTTTTCAGTGCTGTTGTAACTTCAAACAGTCACTAAATTAACTGTTGTAAGTTGAGGACTACTTGTACTTTCTTTCATTAAGATTTTTGTTGGAATGAAGGCTTAAGGTAAACATCTATGATGGTGTAGTTTTGTTTTTGTTTTCAAAACTAATCATTATATCTGAAAAAGTAACCATGTATCAGTAGTAATCCCAGCGTCCTCTAACAATTCGCTCAAAAAAAACTATCAGGAACATACCAAAATTCTCAAGCACACATCAAGAAGTCTTTTCGCAGGGGAAGACAACTTGGGAAAATTAAAGGAAATATCTGTGTTACGATGAAGCTGTGTGTGGTTTTTATAGCTCCAATTCTTTAAGAATATATAATATCTGGTTAATTATACAACAATGCTCAGCTACTGCATGAAAATTTATCCTCACTGGATATACTTCCTTTGATGTAAAGGCAATTACTGCCTAATCTTTTGTCAAGTTGTATAGTTTTTATTTTAGTTTGTAAATTGTTTCTTGGCTTCAGATAAATGATTACATAATTTGTTTTCATATGCTCCCTGACCAACAAGTTTGTTCTCAAAACTTACAAAATAATAATAGCATGTGTCATCTATTTTAGTCTTCTACAACTTGCCTTGAAGCACATAGTTCATTTTCCTGACAGTTTTCAAAATTTAGTAGTCTAACCAATGACTGATATGATGCCCATTTAAAACACTACCTTAAAGAAGGCAATATATACTTCTAAAACTTGTTCAACAGAGTAAAAAGTCCCATTTCAACAATGGATGATTTGGTAATGCTTATATCTGTGTGCATGGGTAGGGTTGTTAATGCTATACCTGATACATAATCACTAGTCTATGCATGGTGCATGTTTGTCATGTAACATAAACCAGTCCTTGACCTGATCTAGCCTGGTTTTTCTTATTCTCTAATTTGGAAGTAAAATATAGACTAAGAAGTTTTGATCCTGATTCTTTCACGCTGTCTGACATCTATAAATGGTAGATCTGAAAAGGAAATGTCACAGCAACTTAACTCATTCACCATAATTCAGCACATACTTCATCTCTGTTCAACTGCCACACATGGTTTCTCTTTCCTTGCTAGGAGAAAAATGTAACATCATTTTACTATGTGTAATGTGTAGCACCTGAAGGTAAGACAAGAAAAAAATGAGTGGAAACTAAGCAAGGAGAGAAGCAACCTAGAATTAAGGAGAAACTTCCTAATGGTGGTAACAATTAACCAGTGGAATGACTTGTCTTCAGAAGTTGTGACTACTCTATCACTGGAAGCTTTTAAGAAAAGACTGGACAGCCACTTGTCTGGAATGGCACAGGATCTCCTGCTTGCATTAGGGATTGGACTAGAAGGCCTCCAAGATCCCTTCAAACTCTGTAATTCAATTATTCTGATATTGTACCCAATGTTCTTCACTAGGCCATATTCTACAAAATACTGTCCCAAGGAATCAAATATCTGATCTGAAATAAAAATTCCAATGAAAATTTTCATCATTGAGAATTTGGAGAATGTTCTGCAGAACTTTCGGGAAAAGGTAATTGTCATTTCAGCAGGGTGTACTTTTTGTTCTAAGATATTCCCAAGCAGAGTTAACCAAGCAGAATTTCATCATTAAGCAAAGTGAATTAAAGAGATAATTATCAGCCTGAAGCTTTCAGAAGATCAGCAATTTGCCTTCTGTTTAACTTCCTACCATCTCCATTGCCCCCTTTCAAAGAGTACTTGAGACAACTTTGGGTCCAATTCAAACTCCAAGAAGTTTAACATTTGAGAAATCATTCTTCTACCTTAAGTGCTACTCTGGTAGACTGGAGAGTCATAAGATTTCCAAAGTAATTAATCTTGGCTCAGAGTCAGAGAAATTACAAACAGAAAAGTAAAGGGAGAGGAGAGGGGAGGGGAAGGGAGTGGAGGGAAGGAGAGGAGAGGAGAGGAGAGGAGAGGAGAGGAGAGGAGAGGAGAGAAGAGAAGAGAAGAGAAGAGAAGAGAAGAGAAGAGAAGAGAAGAGAAGAGAAGAGAAGAGAAGAGAAGAGAAGAGAAATTATTTTGTAATAGACATACTGGAAATTTGAAATCTAGAGCAAGGGAACACAAGGGGAATTACAGTATTAAACTACATAGCTTCCTACAAACAGAAGGATCCTCTCAGTATATCCACAATTTTTTCAAAGTCTGCATACACTGAAGTATAACATCAGTCTCTATATTATTTCACTGATCATTTATGATCAATTCTTGATCACATAGCTAGGCATCTGTATGTCTCAAACATGTTTTTGCTTATTCATGGAAAGCCCAAACCAAAGGTGCACTTTTGTCATATTCTATCTATAGAGGAAAACATAATAAATATTCTGTATTGGATTCAATGAGGGTCCATTAAAATAATGCCCATATGTAGTGAAATATATTGTACATTTTGCCAAGCAGGTGCTACTAAAGATCTAATACTGAAATAAAGACCTCTATTCTTACTTTTATTCTACTGGAGAAGGAGAATTCCATCTCCTACAGAAGGCATAACTCAAGTACAGGATCAATTTGATTTCCAAAACAAATTGCAAACACTGTAAAATCAATGGTCACATTAACATTCATGAAAATATAGTTTGCAAAGCAGTGAAATATGTCACAGAGTAAAGCCATTAGACTGACAGCACCCTTGTTTTTCAAATTTGAATAGGAAGCATTATAATATGTATTACATAGCAGTCTCCATACATAAGCTCCATCTAGAGGTTATGAAATAGAATGAAAGAAAAAAAACTTTTTTATTGGAAAGGAAAATACTGTAGCATAATTTATTATGCGGCAAAACAAAATGCTATCTGATCTTTTCAAACTTAGTATATATGTGGAAAAAGGGAAAAGAAGTATGCTTGAATGTAATCTGGGCAGAGTTAACTTCTTTGGCTCTTGCAAAATACTGAATGAACTCTTTTAAAGAACCTGCCTTCAACTTACCTTCAAATTCCCTTCTTAAAAACAAACTGTATCTCCTAGTCGTTCATAAAACTATTTTATTTTTATTTTTTTAGTACCTCAAGTCTCCAGTAGGTAGCTCAAAAGGAAAAGGAGCAGGAGGGTAGGAAAGCATGGTCTTGATTTATGACTATTTAAAATATGTTAGCCCAGGAGAGATTGTGATGGTAACAAAACAACAAAATTTCCTCTACCGGTTCTCCAGAACTGGTCAGAACCTGCTGAATACTACCTCTGTTTCAGACTGCAGGAGATTAAAAACCAAGACCAAACTAAGATAGACTAATCAGCATGATTGGATTAAATACATTGGCCCACTTCTGGAGCCAATCTACGTAGACATGACAATTCTGATAAAAGCAAAGAATTCATCCATTATATAAAAATGGTCATATGAAGAAACAATAGACAAAGCCTATTGCAGAAAGATTGCTAACAATAAAAGTACATTAAAGAAAAGAAAACTCAAGATTGCAATATAATTGCATCATAAGTGTAAATTTATTTGCCCCAGCTGATCCTATCCTCTTCTCCTCCCCTCCCCTCCCTTCTTCTCTTCTCTTCTTTGGTTCTTTTTAACTCAAATAAGGGATGTTAAATCAAAACAGGTATTCCCTGTTTCTTTCTCTCCATTTCTTCAGGGACATACTTAAACTTTAAACATTTTCTTGGAAAATAAAAATGGTGTATGACTGATGCCCACATTTTTGAAGCTTGCCCATCTGCCTAAAAGAAAACAAATACAGGAATTATAATATAATATACAATACCCTTGACAGTAGAGAGGTTGATGGAAAGCAAGCATATTACAGTAGTTTGCTTTCTGTTTTTAAAAGTGTTTTTATTGCACACACCAACCATGGAACCATTCTGTGAACAGACTCATACTTGGCTTTCAAAATTCCAGCTATGTCCATCAACTCAAAAATCTTACAGATACCTATTATGTAGTTTCTTTGGTTTTCAACCAAACAAACCATATAGGTATTGGACCATTTTTTAGCCTATCATTATGAACGAATGCATCCACCTTCTAGATTATTCAAGAAATCATAGTTAAAACAAACTATATATTTGCTTCATGTGTAAACTAACCAGTCAATAAAAAGGTACACTAATGTTACAATTTCCTCCCTTAGTTTGTATTTTCAAAAACTATATACAGTATAGTCAACATCCCCATTAGTTTCTGCGTGAATACAGCTTGTCTGCACACAAAATATGCACTATTGTATTACTGACAAGGCATGGTGTGGATATAAATAAGAAATTAAGGACTTATTCTGTGACCTGTCTTCTCTGCTGTTCTTTGTCTAAGATTCTTCTTCCTTTGTTTCCAGTTGCTCATAGGGGGCATGGTTTTTTTTTTAAAAAAATTTATTAGTTTTTAAAACAAACATAAACAAACAAAACATCAAGCCATCTTCCATATATGTACATACAGTGTTCCGGTTGGTTTACAAATTGTTTTGTGCTTCCATTTCGTAGTCTTCAATTACAATTACATTGTATATACTCTCATATTTTCAGTCAAATATTAAATACATTAATATCATTATGAACCAATCATTTGACTATACTTTTATTCATTCATGTTTTATGAAATAATCATATTTTACTTAATTTGTTTTATGACAGTTCATATTATCATCCCAAATTTATCCTAAAATCATTTTGTAGATATAATAAGAAAAGAATACATCTTTATATATTTAGTATTTTCTAAGAATCTACATATTTCATTACTATATTTTATTGTCTAAACATTGATAGAATAGATCCCAAATTTTATAAAATTGTTTATCATCTTGTTCTCTAATTTCAAATGTCAATTTCAGCACATTCCAATATTTTCTTAATGATTTCCTCCTGTAATGGTGTTTTCTCATTTTTCCAGTTTTTAGCAAATACAATCCTAGCTGCTGTTAACACATTTACAGTCAGGTATTTCAAGTCTTTACTATATATTTCAGGTAAAATTCCCAATAAAAATATCTCTGGTTTCAAATCTATATGCTTTTTTGTCATTTTTTCCAACCACGTGTGGATTTTAGTCCAATATTTTTTAGCATCCGCACATGTCCACCACATATGGTAATATGAGCCAGGTGTCTGATGACATTTCCAACATTTTTCAGATTTATTCTTGAACATTCTTGCTATTCTTGTCAGGGGAAAATGCCACCTGTAAAACATCTTATACAAATTTTCTTTAAATGCTGTTGACATTGTCATTTTATAATTTTGAGACCACAGTTTTTGCCATTTCTCTAGATCAATCCCATATCCAAAATTGTTCCCCCAAGCAATCATAGTTTCTTTAACTTGTTCTTCTTCTAGTTTAATTTCTAATAGATGTCCATACAATTTTTAATCACCTTTTCATCAGTACCTGTCAAAATATTATCTAAGCCAGTCAGTTTATCATAGAATCCTTCTGTTTTAGAATCTTTATCATACCTTGAATGTATTTGTGCATATGAAAACCAATTCATCTTTATACCTTGTTCCTGTAGTTTTTGCATAGATTTAAATTCACCCCTTTCATTCAATATTTCACCATATCTAACTGTTTGTTCCTTTTTATATGTTATAGGATAAGATAATGCTTCAATAGTCGATAGCCAGACTGGAATTTTCAAATAACATTGTCTTTTAATCTTCTCCCAATTTAACCACAGATACTCCCGTATATAATGTCTTCTAAAATACCCCTGTATTTTAGTTCCTTTATACCATAGAAAAGCATGCCACCCCAACAACAGAATGTCCTTCTAATGTCAACAATCTAGTATTTCTTAATGTTATCCATTCCTTAACCCACATCAAATTTGTAGCTTGGTAATACAACTCCCAATTAGGCAAACCAAATCCTCCTCTTATTCTAGCATCCTGAAAAAGTTTTAACTTTATTCTCACTTTCTTACCTTGCCATATATATTTCAACACAATTTTATTTAAATCTTCAAAGTAATCTTTTCCAACCCTAACTGGAATTGTTTGGAACAAATATAAAAATTTTATAATCTGCGTTTAGTAAGGAAATAGGTCTATAGTTCTTGATTTGTAATGGATCGGCCTCCTCTTTTGGAATAAGTGTAATATAAGCTTCTGGCCATGATTTAGGTATCCTCTTCTTTAACATAACTTCATTCATAATTTCTAGCAATGGAAGGTTCAATGATTCTTGTAATGTTTTGTAAAATTTTGCCGGAAGTCCATCTGGGCCTGGTGCCTTTCCATTATTTTGCTTCTTGAGTGCTTCAGTTAACTCCATCATCGTTATATTGCTTTCTAACATTGTTTCAATCTCTTTAGGTATCTAGGGTAGATTAGCATCCTGTAAATACTGTTTAACTCTTTCTTTATCAATATTCTCTTGTGTGTATAGTTTCCCATAATAGTCTCGTATGATTTCCTTCTTCTTTTTACTACCATAGCAAACTTGGCCTTGGTCGTCTATTAATTGCAATATTTTCCTTGATTCTTTCTCTATCAATTTATATGCTAACCATTGCCCTGGTTTATTTGCATCTTCAAAGTAGTTCTGTTTAGCACCTCTAATTTTCTGTGCTAGTTCTTCTTTTTCTATGAGACCCATTTTATGTTTAGTTATATCCATTTTTAACTTAATGTCCTTTTTCTGTGGCTTTTTCTGTAACTCTTTTTCAAGTTCTTTATACTCATCCTCTAATGCCTTAGAGGCTAATCTTTTCTTGGTATTTCTTTTCCTTGTATAGCCTATTATCAAGCCTCTGGCATATGCCTTCATTGTATCCCATACGTTCTGGATTGATGTATCTTCTTTTTTGTTTTCTCTAAAGAAAAAAGCCAGTTCTTTCTCCATCCACTGTGTGAAGTCTTTTTCCTTTAAAATAGTATTATTTAACGTCTATCTAGATATTCTTCTTTGTCCTTTCCATTTAATTGTCATTGGATTGTGATCTGCCCAAGTACTTGTTTCAATATTTATTTCTTGAATATTAGTTAACAATTCTGTTGACATCCATATCATATCTATTCTGGACCATGATAAATGTCTATTTGAGTAGAAGGTGTATTGTTTAGTTTTAGCATTTCTTTCTCTCCATGTATCTTTTAAGGTTATCCCATCTACCGTTTTAAAAAAAGATTTAGGGAGGGTCTTTCTGTTTTGCTTTATTGTTTTCTGTGCTATATAGTCCAGTTTATTGTCTACAATTCCATTAAAATCTCCCATCATAACTATATTAGCATAGTCCAGTTCAATTATTTTCATATGTAATTTTTTATAAAATTCTTCTTGATTGTCATTCGGGGCATAGATTTCAATCAGGAGTGTTTTCGTATTATTGTCCATTATTTCCACCATTAGGATTCTTCCATTGTCATCAGTATAAATCAATTTCACTGGGATAATATCTTTAATGTATAAAACCACTCCTCTTTTCTTGCTTTGTGTCAAAGAAGTAAATATTTTCCCTAATTTTGTCTGTATCAACAATTGGTCATATTGCTTTTTAATATGTACTTCTTGTAGGCAGATTATATCAAATTTTAATTTCTCTAATTTATGGAAGGTTTTCCTTTTTTCACAGCTGAGTTAAGTCCATTTATATTAATTGTAATCAATTTTTTCTCTTCCATGGTTATATTTTGTAGTTAGGTTCAACAGCTCTCATAGATCTTGGTTCACGTTGTTCTTTGGCTTCCTCCTTTCCACCTACTGCACCTTCTTCTTTTTCAGTTATCATTTGGCAGTCCTCTTGGAATTCAATTAGTGAAATTTCTTTTTCTGCCTCTTCCTCTTTCCCTCTAAAAAATTCTGTGTAAAATGATTCAGCTTTCTCAATTGAATCAATTCTATATCTCTGTTCTTGCCATGTGAACATTAAACCTTCTGGAATCAGCCATCTATAATTCACCTCTTTTTTAAGTAGCATTTTGGTCAGGAATCGGTATTCTCTTCTCATCTCTCTCACTCTTCTGGGTACTTGTTTCAAGACCACAATCTCCTTGTCTTTCTATTTCAATGTTTTCTCTCTTGCCACTTGCAATATTTGTGTTTTGATGGCTTTCTTTGTAAATCTGATGTGAACTTCTCTTGGTAAGCTATTTCTCATAGCATATCTTGTGAAGACTCGATAGACCTCATCTATTCCATCCATCATCTTCTCTTCAGTTATTTCCAAAGCTTCAGCCAATATTTCTATCATTATCTCAGCTAGGTTTTGTCCCTTTTCTTCCTCTATGTTTTGGAATCTAAGATAAAATTCTGATCTGTCCATCTCCCATCTCAGCATACCCCTTTTATCTTGTTCAACCACAGTTAATCTGTTATCAATATCTCCAATCTTCTTGTCTCTTTGTTTATCTTCTTCAATTTTTTGGAGTCTCTCATCGTACTTCATCATCATTTGTTGGATGTTCTCCACCTTTTCATCGGTTTTCTCTGTTCTTTGTTCAATGTTCTCTGTTATCTTTTCAATATTCTCTGTTCTTGTTTGAATATTTTGAATTCCTTGCATAATCATCTGCAGGGTCACTTTTTCTTGTTCTTTTTCTTGCTGTAACATTGTCTGTATTGAACGTTGTCCTCCAGATGGTGGAGAGGAAGAAGTAGTAGTTGAGGAACCAGGGGCTGTTAATTTCCTACTCATTTCGAGCAATTCAAAATCTTCAGGTTCTTCTAGACCTTAATCCAATTGTGAAAACCAATTGCAATTCCAAATAAAAATAGTAGGAAAAAAGAAGCCAAATAGTAATAATAATAAAAAAGAAGAAGAAAAAAATTCTTCAGGTTCTTGAATACCTTAATCCAATCGATTGGTTAGATAACAGTAAAAATTCAAAAATGAAGGAAAAGACCATAAACACACACAAAAAAGAAGAAGTTGTAAAATCCTAAAAAAGGCGGAAAAGTGAAAAATAAAAAGCTAAAAAAGAAAAAGGGAAAATTCTTCAGGTTCTTCAACACCTTAATCCAATTAGCAGGTCTCAAATATAAAAGGAGGTATAAGAAAAAAAAGAAGGCCAGAAAAAAAAACAAAAAAAAGGAAAAAAAAAAAACAATATGAAAGGTAGATGAAAAGACAAAAATACCAGGGAGGAGGAGGGAAAAAAAGAAAAAAAAGACTACTCCCTTAAAAAGAAAAGGAAGGGAATCATTGATACTAAAGCTTTTCCTTTAAAATAAAGAGCAAGCGTAGAAATTTAACTTCCAAAGACAAGAAAAAAAAACAAAGACAAGTTCCAAAGGGCCAAAAATCCAAATAGCTATTACAAAAAGTAAACTGATGAGGAGGGGTAGTGCAGCTTAGAAAAAATAAAAAGAGCACACTGCACTTTGTTTAATTATCCAAGGCTCTTGTTATAACTCTCTTCTCCAGAGACTTATGACCTTTTCTTTTCCTATAAGCTTCAACACCAGACTCCAGCTGTTGATAGAAACCCAGAAGAGCACCTGTAATAATACTCTCCCATGCTCTTCCCTCTATCTTATCAAATAGCAATGTCCTTGAAAAGAAGTCTCAGTTCTTTCTCAGCTTTGTCTGGTCAAAAGAGAAATAGAATATTTCCAAGCCTCTAGTTGGCAGTGTTACAAAGTTTCTTTTGCTTTCACTTTCCCCCTCCTTTTCTAAGCAAAATATAATAAGAATTAATTAAAAAAAGAAAAAGATATTTTAAAAAAAATAACTAAAAGGGAGTCTCTAGCCTAGAATGTTATAAAATCAAAAAGGAGAAAAAGAATAGACAAAGGAAGAGAAAAAACCAGTCCAGATTCAAAATATAACATCGTGTGTAGAAAATCCAGCAATGAGAAAAAAAAAAAACACATTACTTTGACATTCCTGTTTAAAATCGCCACTTAGTCACTTCTGTCAAAACTTTTACAGATTCTTTCTTTTCCTTAGGGTGTCCTTTCAAACCTTAGAGTAAAGAAAAAATTCTCACCAAACCGGCACACTCTCTCTTTCCATTCTCTTTCGTTTCGGAGCTGTCCCAACTTCAGCAGCTTTAATGGCTGCCTCTTTGCCGCTGGCAAAGAGAGCTTCTCCTGGATCTACCAGGGACTTTGCAGTATCCCTGGGATCGACAGGATGTGCTCTTTACTTTCACCATCTCTTCGGGATGGTTTAGGTCCGATTGGACCATCCAGGAGCAAAGATATCGGCAGCTATCTCAGACCTCCGAGATCGCATGCCGTATCGTCGTGACGCCAGCTCCGCCCTCCAGGGGGCATAGTTTTGAATCTTCTCCAGATTGAATATAGCTAGCTGGTGCTTGGTTTGCATATCCTTGGTTTGCATATTCACTATTGTCATAGTGAATCTAATTTACTGATCATTGCTCAGATCACTATATTGAAAAATATTATATAGTAGTCAGATTCCTGCATGTCTGTGCTCTCTCTCTCTCTCTCTCCCCCACCCTACCTCCCCCTCCCTCTCCCTCCCTCCCTCTTCCCCACCCTCTCTCTCTCCCCACATCACACACAAACACACACAAAGATACCCAACATCCTATAGAGATAAGTAGGAATGTTCTTTCAAGATTGGCCAACATAAGACACATTTAGAGGGAAATAGGAGGAGGAAAGAGAATTATGTACGCCTGGTGCCTTGAATTATTTATAAAAGTAATAAAACCTGGGTAAAACAAACTAAACAAATTAAAATTTGCAATTCTATTTCAAATTGATGTCTTTAGAACATGGGAGAATGTATCTCTAAATGTTTACACTTGGAAGTGGAGAGAACTATGAGATTAATTTACCATGAATAGAATTAATCCATGAAAACATGAGAAAAGTATCTCAGAGAATTTACAGTTAAAACAGAATGGCAAAGAAGGAATGGAGAAACAGTGCAAGGATTCAGATACATGAGTCATGTGTCACTAAATGATAGAAAGGGAAGAAGGGCCAGCATGTAGATAAATACAATCCTAGCATGTTCCTGGAAATTAGTTTCATGGCCTTCAAACATAAATGAATTTTTGGGATCAAATTATATAATAAACCATAGGAAGATAAACCAGGAATGAACATTAGCTGTCTTAATAAAACATAGCATTTCTAGAGCACATTTCCAGTGTTCAAAGCACTGTTCATATATTATTCAACAGCTGTTACAACTGCCTTGGATAATATGTCAGTATTTTTATCCTTGTGTTGCAGATGGAAGAGCTGGAACAAGAATAACAAATGGAACATTTACTGTAACACCACCTAGCAAATTGATGTTAAAGGGTGATATTTGAAATGAAGACTCATCACCTCAGAAGTCTCTAAATATGAGTGTGTCTCATCACGGTTTTTAGTGCCTTTTACTTCTGTTGGTAGGCTGCCTTCTTGGATAACAGGATGTCTTTATTCTTTCTTTTCTTTTTCATTGTTTAAAGAAGGAAGAAAGCTTATCTCGTGAATCATGTGGGGACATCATATTTTTCCCGAAGTAGTTATATAGAGTAGTGTTTCAGGTGGGTTGGGCTAAGAAAGAATGATTTTGGCCAGTCTTCTAGTAAGCTGTCATGGCTAAGAAAGATTTTAATCTGGTCCAGCATGTTAATTACTACACCAAAAAGTACACTCAGGAACAATATCTCACAGAAAAAGGATAATGGGGCATAGCAATATGTTATTCCTTCTGTGTTTCTTATTAGGGCTGAACTGAATTTTTATAGGTGTAATTTTCAGTGAATATAAAAAAAAGTTAGAAAGGGGTTTCCATCAAATATTTTTCATTCTAAAAAGAATAAGAATGAAGAGGAAGAGGCTGGTTATGAGACCAAAGTGAAGATGGTATAATAATGTCAAAATTACTTATATCCAGATTTGGTTGGATAACAACAAAGTAGAAAATTGACATTCTGCTATATCCTTCTTGATTTCATCCTGAATTAAGAAAAATGTCTTCATAAAATTTTGCAAGCCACTGAATAATCATGGCTCTTCATAGGATATTTTCATAGGATATTTTTCCCCCAGCAAAACATTTATCTGTCTCTTTTATATGTAGTCTTAGAACTTAGGAGGCAATATAGGAGATGTGTATGAAAGTTTATGAGTGTTGCACTACCTGGATGGAAGAATTATTAGAGAATCTTTTATTATTGACTCTCATCTTTCTTGCACAACAGTTCATTTTGTGCTATATAATGGATTCATGGCATGAACCAATGTCTCTGGAAGTAAATATCTATGAATAAATGTCTTAAATATTGGAAAGTACAAGACTGCCTTTTCAACCTTCCTCTTGACTTTTTTTTTTTTTAATGTGCAGTGCAACTCATCTACCCTTTCCATTACTTCTGTTCCTTTTGGACAAATGGTATCTTATGTTCCATGGTCATGTCACCACAATATTTATTAAATCATATTTGCCTCATTGTACTGAGATTCAAAGCTTGTTTATTTCCCATACTCTGAAGATTAGACTCTAAAGACCTTGAAATTATCAGCCAATGTTCTCTGTTTTTTCTTGGAATCATGTTTCAGCAAAAAATCCACTTCATAGTGTACACTCAGGATATGATTTTAGAGTATATGTTTTTAGCTGCTGTAGAGTTAAGTGTAAAACCTTCTTAATAGGTTGCCCATTTTGTGCCCTAAATTTATCATGATGTTTCGGACCTTGGATGCAGAAACTAAATATTTTTATAGCATTTGATAGTTACTCATTGACCTGAATTGCAAATGAAGAAACTTAGGATGAAAAAAAGCTTTGCAGTTTATGTGGGGCATAAGTTAAAGATGAGGTCTTTTGGTTAACTCAGCTGCTGATGCTGGTCTTTTCTATGTTTTCTATGTTTGGAACCAGATTATTTGACTGATTATCTAACCTTTCTTTAGTGCTACTCTTAAATATGTCATTGCTAATGGCAGGAGAGATGATGCAGGAGAGAGCTTGCATCTGCTATATCTAGTGTTGCCACAAATGTTTAATTGAAATCTTTTCTGTTAATGTTCGTATGGCTAATGAAGTCATTGATGTTTGTTTCCACAGTTATACCTTTCCACAGTTATTGATTTTGGCTCTTTGGTTTCTTGGATATTTATCACAGTTATGGAATTGCTTGTTGTTGTTGGTCTTATTTAGTTAGTTATTTTGAACAACCTTTTTTTTAAGGAGACATTGTGTATATGTGTGTATATCTGTGCATGTGCATATTTCAGTAAAATATCCCAGATGTACCACTTTTGCACTTAGAATTGTACATATGTAGGTAGGTTACCTTGTGACTATGAATTTGGAGAAGGATAAATGAGAATGTGGCTTGGCCTGGAATCTTCCCCCTGTGGTTGAAATAAACATATTCATTGCATATGCATTGAAATAAACTTATAAGATCATTTTTCAGAGACAGTTGCAATTGGGTGGCTATAACGCACCTAAATAACCAAATACAGATAGTCCACATGGGATAACTCTAACCCTGTGGAAAGATATGATCCTATAATGATATACACCCCTCAGAGTAACTTGTTGAGATGGATGGATATGGAAATAAAATGAATAAACAAACAAAAACTTGGCTGAAAGTATTTCATAGCCCTGTCCATAGTGGCTTCAATTTCCCTTGACAAGCCACTTTGCACCCCAAAGGCAACTTAGATGAGATGAAGTGATGAAAAAGTGTCATGTTGTGTAGCAGTTTTGGGGAAGAAGAGGATATTGTGATTGCTAGTTGGGTAGGTGAATCAAAGCTACGCAGCTGCTTTATTTTGCTGTATTTTTATAATATGGAAGCTACATCACTTCCCAAAGCTGCTTCAAGAGGCAGTTTTGCTTGAATTTTCATTAAAATAAAGCACCCTTTCCAAAATCTATATAGCCCTACTACTTATTTTACATAATCTCAAGGTCAAGTCAGTGCACCTCCACTTCATGCTCCTCTCTTTGGAAATGTTGGCTCTGGTGCTATGGAGCTGTCCTTGGTAGAGCATAACTTGCTTGAAGTTAACTTTTTCTGCTCTTTTCCCTGCTTTGTATTTGATCAGCTGGGAAAGGATTTATCTTTCATTTTTGCTGCATTTTAATTTTTTAAAACTTTCACTTTTACATACTGTGCCTTTTCAAGGATTTTCCAAATAAGCTTTGCATCAAGAAATGAGGCACATACAATTCTTATCCATCTGCACCAGCCAAAATTCAGCAGTATAGAGGAGATACAAACTGATTACAGCCATTAAGCTATTAAAGATGAGGAACCTGCATCATAAATGTGTTTCAACACACAGAGATTAAAATGCTGACTTTTATGAGCTAATCACTCAGGATCTTTGCTTAGCTGGCTGAATCTGTTAGTTTTCCTTTCCCCCACATTCAATTATTCCTGAATTTATTGCATCCTTTATGAAAAGGTTTGCAAATATTACTTTGCAAATAGGGTCATTATCACCCAGTTCTTATCATCATCTTCTTCTTCAAGCATTAACAGCTGCTTTTGATAGAAAAAATGCAAGCATTTCCATTTCCTTTTTTTCTCTTTCTCTCTCTGTTACTTGGGGATGCTTATGACATCATCCCATACTTTCCTTCCAAAATACTACAAAATTGGCAGTGGAGAAAAATGCTGCACTTAAAATCTAAGGAATGCAAAGAAATTAATTCTATTCACTGCTGGGCAAACTCATCCATTTTCTACTTCTTGAATATACATATTGTTTTGCAGAACAAAGGTTTTACTCATATAAATTCAAGATGAGAAAAACACCATAGTACTGGTGCATAAATGGATTTGATTAACAACAAAAAGAAAGGAAAGGTAAAGAAATGGGGGGAAATTTCACATCCATATTCTTAGTCACCAGGAACCCCAAGATTAGTTGGCAATAACCAGTTTTACTGCATGGAAATCAATATTGCCATATAATTTAACAGCTGTTGTCCTCACCAACAGCTAAGTCTCAGAGCTTAACTAAATGTTCTGATTTTTTTAAAATTAAGACAACCTACATCATGTGTCTATGACAAAACTGCCTATTGCTAGAAAGACAACATGAAGATTACATTAATAAGTTTATCACAAGCTACATGCTAGCAGCTTGTTTACAAATTAGTTCAAAGTATAGTGAAATTAAAGTAATTAGTTAAGATTGCCAGAAAGCCTTCCTTCCCTAAACCAGTCTCTACAGAAACATTCTTAATCAACAGTGACATAAGCTTCCTAGGGATGGCAGATATAAAATTATCTCATAGCAACATGGTTCAACTTGAGTCCAAAGAAAGCTTAGGTCCATAATAACTACAGTATTTAAATGCTGTAAAATAAAGCATAAAAATGTACTGCACTTAACTTGGCCAATTGTTTTGTTCTAGTAGAAAGTTCTTCTGTAGGACATCTGCCCTACTGAATGGAATCTATGAGTTAATGGCACTTTTCCATTATTTACAACTCAACCAAACCTGTGTACCAAAATGTATATACATTGTAAGAAAGTGCTCACTGAGACTTATATTAAAGAGAAGGCTTCAAAAATATAGCATTAGAGAAAATAATCATTTTTATTAATAATCCAAGGCAACAAACATGCCTAATACTCTTTCCCTCTCCAATTTTCCTTCCAATAGGGCTGAAAGTGAGAGTGAATGGCCCAAAATTACCCAGTCAGCTTTCATGCCACAATAGCAATAGCACTTAGACAGCTTCACAGTGCTTTACAGCGCTCTCTATGTGATTTACAGAATCAACATATTGCCCCCAACAACCTGAATCCTCATTTTACCGACCTCAGAAGGATGGAAGGCTGAGTCAACCTTGAGCCGGTGAGAATCAAACTGCCAAACTGCAGGCAACTGGCAAACTGGCAAACTGCAGGCTGGCAGAAGTAGCCTGCAGTACTGCATTTCAACCACTGCACCACCACAGGACTAAAGTGGGACTAAAACTCACAGTCACCTGGTTTCTAGCTGGGTGCCTTAACTGATAGACCAAGGTGGCTCTTATATATGAAATATTAGTTCTAATGAGCATTGGTAAAATTTCTGAGCTTCTTGACTGTATCTTGTTGACCAGTGTGTGACACAGAATGATGGTCTAGATGAGCCATTATTCTGATCCAGCAGGGCTTTGATTCTCTCCTAAATAAATGCATTTGCCATGGATAGTTTGGCATTATTGATCTTTCTTCATTAATAACAAATTGCTTTGGAAAGCCTGCATACTTTTAGAAACATATAGAAACCACAGTTGGGCATATTTGCATGCGTTATCTTTCATAATGCAGCAAGGTATGCTGTGTACTCATCCCATCATTCGGATAATAGAAGCTGAATAATATAGAAAATTGATGGTTTTTCTCTGAGGCAATTTAAATTCAATCAGCCAAGAAAGAAGCAGATAACAGCCCCTGGACACAGAACACTAAACAGAAACAACCTGGTCAATCTCACTCAGCAGTTTTCTGAATCTGAAGATACCTTTTACTCCTGCAAGAGTAGGTTTTTCCTAAACATTAGAATTGAACTAGCAGTTGTTAATAAAAGACATATTTTCCCCTGTGGTTTGTCAGCTCAGCACTTTAAAGCTCATTTTACAAGCAGACGAGCTTTGTATTGTGGATGTATGTGGACATGAACATAAACTCTATAGTCAAATGAATAAAAGGGTCGTGTTCTTACTGTTTTTTTCTTTAATTTTAAAACATAGATAAATAGGCTTTTGAGAACTTTATTCTCAAATTAATTCCAAATGCCTTTACCTGAATAATAAAGCAAGTCTTGAGTCTTATCTCTGGAAGCTTCCATTTTTGGCAGAGTCTTACTTGATGCATTTATGATATCCCAAAGGTGTAATTATCAATAGTCTTCAATGTCAGCTCAGAACAGTTATAGTGTTATGTGGCCACTCACAAATAAGAAGCCCAAACATTGACAAACTCTCTTCTTAGGTCTGGAGTGAGTGTGTTAATGGGCCCCTATTGTGTTTTTTTTACTGTTAGGGCTGCCTAGACTTTTATGCTTTGTTGCTATGTTATTAATTGTATGTCTGATATGTTATAAGTTGTGCAGAGTGTTTTGGAGTGGATGGCTGTAATACATTTAAATAATAATTATTCCATAGTGAAACACCTTGATGTGGTTGTGGAGCTTCCATGCTCTGAGGAAGATGACAGCTATGCTAGAAGTTCAATGACAGGTCTCATCAGAGGAGCCAGACAAAGAATTTCTCTTATATAAATAACATGGCAAAATGTAATTTGCAAAAACCCATACTGGATTGGTTGTCACTTGGGTCAACAAGGACTGCACTAGATGTTGGAATTTCTGAATATCTAGTAACAAGGGGACTACATGATTCAGGACCATTAGCTGAACAATCGGGATCAACAGCTGCAGGACTACTGAAAGAAAAGTTACTTACTAAGACTAAAAACAAAGAAATAATGATTTGCTATTACAAATCAAGTCCAACAAGAAAAGGATATCACAAAAGGATGTACCAGTTCTGTAAACAAGTGGTTGATGTGAGATGAGAACTCTTCTCAACACTTGATAAAGAAAGTCCTGAAATTTGTACTGAAATGGACTGCAGCTATATAGGACCAATGAACTTGACTGAAACACTGTCTTGTGTTGTTATCTGGGAGGGTTCAAGCCTGTTAGTCCTGAGGTACAGAACAGGGTCTTTGGTTCAGTCACTTGCATTTAAGATCCATGTCACTCTGGTTGGTAAAAGTCTCTTGAAATGGGGGCATTTGGTTGGACTCGTGCAATGGTGAAAACTTTTCTGAGTGAGGGGTAAGGAGTGACCATACCAGCTCTGAAACTGTTGATGTTTCACTCTTACTACAGGAAGGTATCATGGGATACAACAGATTTGGACAGCACTCAAGAAAAAAAAAGGATGAAATGAAAGTAATAAAGATAAGAAGGTTGGAAAATTGGAAGTGTACATAATATACTAGAAAAATGTTAAGAAAAGAATATGGTTGGTGGCTGTCCAATTTGTCAATGAGAAAACTGCACTGGATCTGTACAGTAAGAGTGAATGTAACAAAGCTGAAGGTGATTGACAGAATGATGATCAGAAGGCCATAACTTGGGAAGTGCAGTGAATTTCTACTAGACAGGAGTGAGCAAACCACATAATTGCTGTTCAGCACTAAGCAGGGAATATGTTAAAGATGTGTGATGTCTTCTTGCTTATTTAATGCATTTATGGATAACAGTCTAGGGAATACTTGTGGTTCTATGTAAGTATATTTTTGAATGTAGATGATACAAATTATTATATTACATGATGGAATTTGGTTGTGCAAATTAATATGTCAAAGATTAAGGCAATTGTGTTTGGTATTGCCACTGGTGTGAACAATGTCAAATTAGGTTTAAATAGCAACTGCTGTGGAAGTAAATGAGTTTGTGTCATTCATGTTTACTGAACATAAATATTAAAGAGACACATTTTTGTGTAGTGACTAAGATACAGGAATTGGAAATCACAAGATCTTGAATTCTAGTGAATTCATGAATTCTCTTTTGGCAAGAAAGCCAGCTAAGTAACTTTGGGCCAGTGATCTTTCTCAATCTAACCCATTTGTTTTGGGAAAAGTATGAGGCAAGAGCTTTTGGTATATATGCTTCCTTGAGTTGACCAAAACTAAAGTTAGGATAAATATAAAATAAACAAACATGATAACAAAAAAAATATTAAAATGTTAAAATGTGCAGATCCTGGTATAAATGTTTTGGGTATTATGCTGTCTATTGTAAGGAATGAATGTCAACAAAGTAACAATGGCTTTGTATAAGAGCATTTTTCTCCCCATATTGTTAAATGGAAATATGAGTTGGGTATGTCTAGGGAACATAAAATTGAAGGCACTGGAACTGGATAATTAAGAAACACTCATGGTGAAAAAGAAGAGAGATGAACAAAAATGAACAGTTGCTGAATGTAAAGAAATAAAAAGGAAATACTGAGGCAGATCGCTCATGTAGAGAAAATGACTGAAGATTGAATTGTGAAATTTTCACTGAAAGTCAAGTAAATGGGTGAATTAAAAAAGAAAGACTAAAAACTGGTGGCTGATGGAGCCAACATCTTTAAAAAGAATAAGAAAGTTAAAAAAAACAAGACATTTTTACAGATATAGTGAAAAGAAGGATAGTTTGTAAAAATAGAAAGATATTGAAAGGTAAAGCAAATGGTGTTAGGATGTAGTAATTAGTTTTAGCCATTAATTATTTATGTGTTTATTTATTTATCAATCAAATGTAGATACTGCCCATCTCATTTTCAGAATGATTCTGGGTGGTTTAAAAATAAATCATCTAGATTATTCATTCATGTTATTGTTTGCCACAAAGTCAGCCAGATGTTCAGACTGGATTTGTCATTTTGGTCCAACTATCAAGTGGACAAACTCATAGTGTTTCAAGTCCTTCCCAAGGATCAGTGATAGGCAAATGCTGATGTTTGATGTTGTTAGCGATATCATCGCAGGATGTAAGCTGTACTGAGTAAAGCTGCCTTTTGCAATTGATGGTTGGTGAATTTGTCAATGCCAATAGTATTCAAGTAGTGCTCTCATTGTTTTGGGTTTGCACCCAAAGGTTTATGCCCATTTTTAAGACAATAGAAAGAGGAAACAATTAAATACATAGGGAATGACCATGTCATCTCCACATAATTATTTTAATATAATTTGAACAAATTTACATTTAAATTAAATCAAATTCATTTTTTACCTTCACCAAGCTCTTTCCTTTGTCCTCACTTTCCCTTCTTTTAAGAATCATCTCCTGGTATGCTAAATCCATAAGATAAATATGGCCCTTAGCCTCAAGCTAGGTTGGATGTAGGTGAGACTAGGTGGAACTAGATTACATGTACAATAGGTGAAATCAAAAACAACTGGTAATGAGAAAGAATTTTAGAACTACCTGGAAACCAACACATAACCAAGGGGAATGACTAGTGTTAACTAATCATCAAGCAAAAACATGATTTGATCTTGTCAGGAAGGCAAAATATTGTGTCATGTGATTGCTTGTCTTCCTTTCCTCACTCTGTTTCCTATATCTTGAAATTTTGTTACAAAACTCCCTAAAGATTTGGGGGAATAGGAGATGGCAGAAAATGGGGGAAATTGTTTCATTTATAGGGTTCTTATTTTACTGGCACTCACCATTTCAGTAGTAGACCCAGTTGACCCAGTTCAGAGCTTAGTATTAATCAGTGAATAAGGGCCTAAGCTAAGGAATGTTTGCCTTAGCTCATGCCTTATTTTAAATCAAATAACTATGTATATATAGTGTCATCTCAATATCAGATTTACTCCTTTATTATTTCAAAAATGCAAACAGCACGTTTCTTTTTTTTAGTTTCTGGTTATATATTTTTTTCAATTTAAATTATCAATATCTTATTCTAGAGCTGGAAAGAAGTATAGTTTTTTTAAGAGGAGTAAACATCTTTAAGGGAAAGAGAATAGATTTCAAGGTTGCAGCCTGGTAAAATTTGCCCTGGAGATCTTATCAAAACCACTGCATTCTTCTTTTATTGCAAAACAAAGCAATTATTTTGTCACCAAGCAATTAAAGAAATAATTGTGCAATACACTTCAATGAATTTCAGTGTTGTTTTATTAATATTCAGTGCATTTTGTATGAATTCAACTATGAAATCTATACAATGAAATAATAATGGCTCCTGTGGAAACATAAATGGCTTCTTAAAGGGATTTTAATAATTACTGTATGGATGTTGTATTTTATACAGAGAAATTTAAAAATAGAATAAAATTACAGCAATCAAGGTAAATGTTGCATTGTGTGTCTATATATGGAAAAATCATAAACATAATCAACCTCAGAAATAGTAATAATTGGAGGAAAAAGTGTACTCATTTTGCTTTTCTCATAGGAAGCATTTATTTATATTTTTAAAGGATAAGCAGATATAGAGATGGATTTAAAAATGGTTGATGTTGATGTAAAACATTTCAGGGAGATTTTGAACAGTTAATATTTTTGGATTTAATAGTACATAAATGCAAAGACATGCATTTCAAAACCCAAATTCAAACATTGTGTTAATATCATATTTTGGTCATGCTGTAAGGCACAGGTGTCAAAGTCTCAGCGTCACATTGCCATCACGTATCATGATGTTTTTTCCCTTCATGGAGCTGGGGTGGGCGTGGCCTGCTCATGATGCATCTGGCCCGCAGGCTTCCAGTTTGACATCCCTGCTGCGAGGTAATGTATTGCAAACACATTTTGACTTCTCTAAACTGAAACATCTGCTGTCTGAGCATTGTTATATTATAAGTAATTTGAAGAGGAAAAGGAAGTGTTTCAGTCAAACAAAAGGCAATGACTCCTTCTCTCAACTAAAGAAAAATTAGCAAAGGGAATTGTCAGCCACCTTGGTTGGCCTGAACAACCAAATGCTAGACTTGACAATTTGGAAATATACAGGTCCAACAACAACATTCAAGGAGCAGCTGCTAGGCAATTAAACCTCCATTAGGTAAAGCACTGGCCCAAATATTGAGTTTTCTTTGCCACTGAATGCTTTCTACAGGTTGCATCTGTTGCATATTGGAGCAATTTGGGAAATGTCCACAATACTGATAATGAAAGTCAATAAAATTGCTTATGGCAGGCTTGAGATGCCAGACACACCATGGAGAAATACGATGGTGAAATTTTCTAGTGTGTATATATTTTATCTATCATGAGACTGTGCTTTTCTCAAGCTCCATTCATTTAGCATCAAATATAGTTTTCCATATATTTTAGATTTCATAATCAAATTTCAAAAAGTGCATTGAATTCTTTCATGATAATCAGCTGGCCTTTGTCTGTAAAAAAAAATTAAGCCCTGATTTAAAATTGACTTGATTAAAGTCCATGACTTCAAATTCAAGGATACAGCCTGATTTAAGTAATTTTGAAATTTTATTCTACATAGGATTAGTTCACAGACTATAATAATGGGGAAACATCAAAATGTCTGTAGCTGCTTCCCTTTTTTGGTAAAATGGGAGGAAGTATTGGGGATTGTAGACCTTTAAAATATAAAAGGTCATTCATAAAAGCAGGAAAAAAATGCTTGAGTAATCCAGGCCCTCCATTAATCTATGTCAAGAAGCTTACATCTGCTACCATCATACAGAATTTAGAAATAAAGCTTACCTCAAGATTGGACAGCCTTGAGCCAAAATGCAATTGTTTTGGATCAGTCAGCACCAAAATATAACATTCTATTAACCCAAAGTTCAGGTTTCTGGTTGGCACATTAAAGTAGTTGATAGTTTGAGGAAGTGAATGATGTTCAAAACAATCTTTTCCTTGCTTCCTTAAAGAGGTTGGATTGGCACAGTGTTTATATGATGATAGCACTTAGTTCCCATCATATTATTCCACCCTACAGCATTCTTCATATATGGAACTGAGGTTGAAATCTTATTGCCTGTAACAACCCAGATGCAGCAAACAAAAAACAAAAAATCCCAACATAATACCTGCAAATGTAGTTAAAAGACAATAACACTTTCCAAAAGGTACCAATTTGATTGGCTGCTTTATAGTAGGGTCTTACTCAGGAATATGGTTTTATATGGTGGTTTAATTGTTTAATTGATAAAAAAATACTCTTTTGCTGATTTCCTGCCTAAAACAGAGGGTCTGTGGTGGCACAGTGGTTAGAGTGCAGTACTGTAGGTTACTTCTGCTGACTGCTGGCTACCAGCAGTTCAGCAATTTGATTCTCACCAAGTCAAAGTTGACTCAGCCTTCTATCTTTCTGAGGTCGGTAAAATGAAGACTCAGGTTGTTGGAGGCAATATGCTGACTCTGTAAACCGCTTAGAGAGGACTGTGAGGCACTGTGAAGTGGTATATAAGTCTAAGTGCTATTGCTATTGCTAAAACAATCTTTCATCTTTAATAAACAGCAGCCACCACTAAGAAATAAGGAACCATTAAAAAAAACCAGGAAAACAGAAAATGACCTACCAAAACTGTATTGGCAGAAGTGCTTTCAGCTGGAAAACAAATATAGATTAATTGATGTGCATTTACAGGAAAGCAACATTAATTATGAGTAATGAATCTAAAAAATCTGGCATATTTCAATACAAGGCAGAATAGTAACATAGTCAATGGGCTGTGTGAATTATCTCTAGTCCTTCCTCGGGTGCTATCTGTTTCAAATTAATAATTTAAAATTAAAATTAGTAATTCTAACAGTGTAACAATAGTAACAGTGAGAGAGGAAAAAACAATTTATTTTAAAGAAATGGACATGGCTAAGAAAAATGGATAGGTAATGGTAGTTTTGTTATGTCCACTTTCTCCTTGTGGCACCACAACTTTCTCCTTTGTTCTTCCCTAAAGTGTCCCTGACACAGATTCTGCAACTGTGCCTCAAATGTTTGTCTCCTTCTTGCCCAGAATCTCTCATTCTATTCAGGTAATTTAGAAAGGATCAGGAAAAGGACATGCTTACAAATTGTTGACAAGAGGTAAACAACTGAGTCAGGCAGCTATTTTCTGTAGTGAGATCTACCTTGAATTTCTGCTTGACAAATAAGATCAAGGTTCTACAACACCAAGTAATTTTCTATTGCTAAAACAAATTGAAATGTATATTCTAATTTTAGCATATTATTTTTGACTTCCAGAATAAGTAATTCAAAATTGCTATCTGAAATGAAAACATGCACATCCTGAAAATATTAAAATTATTCCATTTTCTATCATACTTTTTGTAACTTATAATTATGCTGTTTTCAATATAGTGAAAACTTTTTGTATTGCTTTTGCTGACATGAAATGATGAACTTTTATAGATTTGTTTATAGATAAGAATTGTGATACATGAAAAAAGGATTATTCGTTGTATTTTAAGAGAGGGTGATAGCTTACAACAATTGTTTCCAGTTGCTGTGATGAAGAGGAAAGTTGTTTCTTTATATATTTTCTTTTTCTTTACTTATTTTTTCATTTTTTCTCTCTCTCTTGTTTTCTTATTTTATTGTTTGTAGTAGTATTAATTTTTATTGTTGTAAATTGTATTTTAATAACATTAGTATTGAAAAAAGAAAAAAGAAACTCATAAAATCAGATTAGTTAGGAATGGAACAAAACTAGTCACCTCAAATAGGGAAATATAGATTTAAGACAACTATTCAAATAGGAAGCACCTAAGGAGCCTTTAAATTGGTGGAGTTGGTTTTCTCAGTTTCATTTTTGAGTTCTGTTTGGTTCAATGAGCTCCTTGGTGGAATGTGTCCATCTGACTTAAGTAATTCAGAGAGAGGCTAAATGCTAGGAGAGATTGAACACAATACAAAGTATTTATGGGTTTTGAAATGAGGTAGAATGACATTCTCCGCCAATCTTGGTTGCTAATGTGGTGAAGAGGAAAAAAACATAAAACTGACTATGGAAGACCAAGCTTAGAATTTACAGTTAAACCTTGTAGCTAGGACAGCACTGGGTCACCATGAATCATAAACAGTTTTACAACACATAAAATTTAACAGACCCAAAGAACACAAGAGTAGAAGACATAAATGTTAAAATTAACTACAGAGGCACGCAGTCATTACATAGGGATTAGTAGATCGGCTAAAGAGCTGAAAACTATCCAAAGGACTGCAAGAAAATTTGATTAAGTAGAAGTGTGTGGTAAGTACAGTATATAAAATAGGTTTTGCTCAATGAGACCAAAAGTCCATCTTAGCTAGTCTTTTGGTTCACACATTATCCAACCAGATGTCTCCAAAAAATTGAAGACCGAGAATTTAAGAAGCAGTAAATAACGGACATAGGAATTTATTTGGAAATATCAATCTTTCTGAACCAAAACTAGATGCAGTATTCCAACTGTATTTTCTGTGAGAAGGAAGTGATAAAGATCCTTACCAAAGACCCTAAAGCAGGGGTGGGATACAACAGGGTTAAATACCAGTTTAAATTTACGAGCTTCCCTGCACGCTGTGAGCCACACGCCTGTAAATTGTCATCAGCATGCTGTGTGCAGAGACGCAGCCTTTCAAACAGCCCTCTTTTCTTGTTTTTTTAACTGCAGCTGTGGCTCATTCGGCAGCTGAAGTTGAAAAATCAGGAAATAAAGATCAGGTAAGAGCCCAGGTGGGCAGGTGGGCAAAAACATCAGCAGACATAGAACCGGTTCTATGTCTGCTGCTCTTCAGAGCTACCGGTTCTACAGAGGCGGACAGACCTGGTAGAAACCCACCCCTGCCCTAAAGAAGTATTCTCAGTCAGCATAAGGTTCTATAATTCAAATGTTGCACTATTTTAAGATAGAACAAACTACTTCATATAAGACCCATAGTTATAGCCTAATGAGTACTATAAAAGAAAAACAGACATTTAAAAAGAAAATGCTAAAAATTTGAGTAATGATTAGGACTGTGAAGAGATCCAAATACAAAGCTGATTTGTAGCATGCACAGTTCTGCATATCACATCTGTTGGTACATCTTTATATTAAAGTTATATTGTCATAGACTTGGGAAGCTGCCACTCTATGAGCCCAGGAAAAGATGCAGCTTCTTTAAGAGTTCTCCAGATCTTAAATTCTTGCAATATGAAAGCAGTATGACTACCTTTGCATATTCTGAACCTCAGGTTACTTTGTTTTTTTTATTTTAAAAGGCACTCATTTTATCTTCACATTTAATACAGAATCAGACTCATTTCTCTCTCTCTCTTGCTCTCACTCACTCACTTTTATTCCTACTCTATATTAAACCTGTCTTCTTCAATATGGTTTTGGAAGAAGTTTGGATATTACAGATTATTATATGCATTGCAAAATGGGAGGAAATCATATTGAAGCAATCAAAATTATGGGAGTTAAAAATATTGAAGAAAAAAATAACTCTAAACCTGAAAAGCAAAAAAAACCTGAAATTGAAGTCATTAAGGGATCTGAATTCATAATTCATAATGAATTCATAATTAAGATGATCTGATCAGATAGTGTTAAAGTGTACATTTTAATCCCTGCAGGTATTTCTGCTCTTTTTTTAGGAACCCATCATATGAACATACCAGAATTTTATTGTAGATTGAACACAGTTCACTGGCCTTGTTCCTTCCAAGGTTTTCTGCATTTTTGCATCAGGTCAATGGGAAATGCACAGATGAATCTGGATATGCTTATTTTCCCATAAGTAGATATAGTAATACACTCAACAGAATTCCCTCCCCTCTTTTTTTGAGTTGTGAAAACATTGCATGTCTTCATCATTTATCAACTGATTTCTCTATAACACTGAAAATTGCTTTTCTTCCGTGGATAATATGTTCCATTTTGGATAGCCTTTAGAGGTTTTCTGAGGAATGATACATGATATATACTGTACATTCCATTTCAACTGATGGTTTCCAGATTAAGACTGGAAAAAGCAAGCTAAAGAAGAACAATTTCCAAATACAGAGCAATCTAATTCTTCCTTCAACCATTGTAATTAAAATACACTCTCTTTTAAAAACAATAGTCAATATAGCAAATTACACCACAAAATCAACTGAATTTGCTACATGTTTTACAATACCCATGGATAAACATGTGAGTTAATAAATCTGGGAACTGGTGGCCACAAAAATAAATTGGTTTTTTTTTCCTGTGAAATGGCCTGTTTCACAACCAGCACTACCACTACTACCACCAATCAACAGCAATTATTAGAAACCTTGGGGTAATATAACAGTGTTAAATGGCTTTCACAGCTAGTTCTTTCCATAAGACTAATTTATTTAGCATCTTCAAGTGCTGATTCATTACCATACATTGCATAGGGGGCTCCATTTGATGGCCAAAGGGAAAGAAAAAGCAATTTTGGAGACCCCAGATAGATTTGTGTCTGTGTTGGCCTTTTTCCATCAGCTGTTAAATGGACCAAAGCTTCAGGCTTACAAAACAAGCATCCAGCATATACAGATACTGTGGAAAGCAGGAAAGCAAGAAAACAGAAATTTTAATGTTTCAGAATAAGAGAAAAGTGACAGAAAATTAAACTGTTTCTACTTGAAAGACAGGCTCTGAAATAGATTCACAATAATTCAAACACAGACACATATTAAAATTTAATTTTTTCTATCTCCTTCCCAGGAAAATAAATCTTGGACAGAGATGTTTTTCATGCCCAAGATTTCAGAGTTATGGTTGCTCAGCTGAAGACTCAATCAAACAGAGTAGAAAATATTCTTTACAGTTCTGTGGGTTCTCCTTTAGCTAGAATAAAACAAGGTACAGTGTTTCATTTTACCAGAAGAATAACCCAGTGTATTTTTCCCTTTCTGGATAATCTGTTTATCTATCTAATCTGCAGGGTTACTTTGTGCGTCAGTGTATAGAGATTTCTAAAATGACCCACCAAAGGAAAGCATCACCTGATTGTGCTATTGCATTTGGCATTTACACATACCAGGAAACAAGCCCACCAAACTGACCTTAGGATTCAGGGTCAACTTTTTAATATGCATAACTCACAAGATCACAGGCAAATATGGTAATGGAGGTGTTTGATGGTTTTGGTTGCTTCCAGCCATTTTGTTCAGTTTCGGTGTGATTTTGCTCATAGTAATTTGCTTTTATCTGTCTGTTTGTCTGTCTGTCTGTCTATCTGCCCACCCATCTATTAAATTGATATAGTCACCCATCTCATCAAAGGCAACTTTTCAATTAGACATCAGAAAATAAGAAGTAAAGAAGCCACTGAGAATTACAGAAAAGGTACATGTATTTACCATAGTTGAAAAACAACTAGAAATTTGGATTCCTACCCTAGATATCTGTTACTTATCACTGTTAGGTCTGTATGACAGTAGATGACACTCCATTTCTAGGCTGAGAAAGAGCATCAGTACTGGTAAATATTATCAGGAATTCCCATCCTTGCTCGATACATTAGAATAACAGAGATGAAAGAGACCTTGGAGGTCTTCTAGTCCAACTTTCTGCTCAGACAGGAAACCCTGTAACATTTCAGACAAATGGTTGTCCAATGTCTTCTTAAAAACCTTCAATGATGAAGAATTTACAACTTCTGGAGGCAAGTTGTTCCACTGATTAACCATTCTAACTTTTAGGAAATTTCTTCTTAGTTCTAGGTTAATTCTCTCCATGATTAGTTTCCATCCACTGCTTCTTGTTCTGCCTTCGGGTGCTTTGGAGAATAGGTTAATCCCCTTTTCTTTGTGGAAGCCCCTTAGATATTGGAACACTGTTATCATGTCATCCCTAGCCCTTCTTTTCATTAAACTGGGCATACCCAATTCCTGTTTTTCATGTGTTTTAGCCTTCAGTGCTCTAATCATCTTTGTTGCTCTTCTTTGCACTCTTTCTAAAGACTCAACATCTTCCTTATATTGTAACAACCAAACTGGATGCAATATTCCAAGTGTGGTCTTACCAAGGCATTATAAAGTGATACTTATAAATAATACTAAAAGAATATGTTTGGGTATTCCATTTCTCCATGCATCACCTCCATGAAATAGCTTACATTGTTAGTTAGCAAACAGACTAAGGTCTGTTGCAGAAGTGGGTTAATTAAGGATCCAGATAGTAGCCTTAAATTGAATCTTACTTGATAAAAGGAACAAGCTTGGTGAAAAGGCAAAGCTTGCAATAATCACATAAGAAAGATATGATAACAACTAGATGATGGCCTCTTCCCTGAATTTTGGTATACATTTCTAGCATAAATGTGTTAACTAGTAAATGTGTTACCAGCACATGGAGCATTTCACTATAACTGTTGCATACTTCAACCCAGTAATAGTCTGAATTCCATAGCATAACCTACTGCTGAATGTCCTTTTCTAGTCCAAATCTATTTGCATGTCCACATATGGTGTGTGTCACTCTCATTTTGGTTTGGTCACTCAAACGTATAGTGATATATGAAGAGGCAGAAGGCAATCATAAGAAATTAGCATTTAAGATTTAGCTAATTTACCTTCACTAAAAATTCATGGCTAATCACCTCTTTCCACTATCCTTCTGTCTGCATTTATATGGCTATCAGAAAAAATGTTGCATAAAAGATTGAATAAACAGATATTGGTGATCTGAATTTATTTCCCCTTTTAAACTAATTTTAAGATTATTATTCCATTATTTTGTGCAGTTTTCATTAATGGGCGTGTAATCAGAAACTCCTATTGGTTTGTTGATCACAGTAATTACATTACTACCTCTACTGCAGGTCCCTGTACTATTCATACGTCTCTAAAAATCCCCCATGACTTTATAGAACACATTTTCAAGAAAATTAAATGAATGAAAGATACCATTCTCCCTTCCCTTCCATTCGAGATATTCTGTTCATAGGCATTTAGAGTAAAAGTAGGCATATGTTTACATTTGATTTTAATGTTCCTGAGGTCAAATCATCCCAGTCCATATTGTGTTCAATCATGTATCATTACTGATACAAGGCAGGGTTGGGCATCTTCCAGCCTTTGATCTAATTCATTGATTCCTCAGTCTAAGAAAACATGTGCCTCCCCTGGCTGCGATTTGTACATATTGGCATGCATAATGGATGCCAAACAATCAAATTATAATAAGATGATTCATTCCGACTGGCCAAGTTCCTATAAGCATATGAATAAGTAAACTGAATATTATTCTCAGTGAGAATATGATTCCCATAATATCTTTTCTCCCACGTCTTATTCCTGTATTTCAAATAGAGCTGAACTAGATGTGGCATCAACATAGCAGCCTTGAAGAAATATTGACTGATAAGTAATATTGATTGATAAATAATAAATATGGATTGATAAATAATAAATATGGATTGATAATTATTAAAGTGCTATTTAACAGGCAAAGGCTCTGAAGGAATAGGGGATTTGTTTCCATAGCTCCAACTCCTCTTCCCCATCTGCTCCAGAACTTCTGCTACATCTTTATTCTTAACCAGGGGAACTTCTTCAACAGACTCTTCAGGATAGCACTCTCCAGAAGGAAATCAAATATTGCTATGACACTATTTGCAATACTTATTGCAAACTGAACAAGAAGATTTTAGAGCTCAGTTGAATCCAGAGAGAGGGTTAAGTGAAGATAGGCAAGTACCTCTGGAATGAATCACACATGCAAATGAGATATTGTAGACAATCTCTTTATTCTCTTTCAGAGTAAAACAGTTGAAATTAGGTCTGCTTAGATACTACCACGGAGAAACCACAGGGTACAAACAATTAGCATTCAATTCATTCTCTGTGACAGTTCCAACAAAAAATGCCCCTTCAATGCTTTAGCAGATCCTGAGGTGTTTGGATTTCTCTTTTGGGGTGGGGAGAACATGACAAGAAAAAAATCCCGCTCATTTCTCCATAATTCAAAAACTGAGCCTATTTCCCTACAACTGCTATGCAGATATTAATAAGCATATATGCAAATAAATAATCTCAGGGGTGAATCTTAATTGCAATAAAGGAATAAATGCATTCATTAATTTCCTATCTTTCATTCAATAGCTGAAAAAGTATTTATTTCAAATTGAGATGTAAGATAATATTGGATTGAGGATCAATAGAAAACAGTGAAAATTTTTCTGACTTGTTCAGCCAAAAAAAGACAGAAATCTGATAACACTGCTTTCTTTGATAAGCACTGTTTACTTCTTTTTCTACTCATATCCCCACTCCTTGATTGTTACATGGTAATAAAAGTAAAACCTAACAATGTCTGGCAAATTACTTTCTGTCTTTTTGTAGCTTCTTCTAGCCCCCTTCCTGTTTTGAGGAGTCTACTGTATATCATACAGATATGAGAGGAATGAATGGAAATCCCTTCAAATGTTGTTGGGTGGAAGACAAAGCTCAGAATTGCTTAGCAACAAGAAATATAAGGCACAGCTGGCTTCAAGAAGAATCCAGCTTTTGCTGGTCTGCAAATTTATTTAATACTAATAATTTGAGATATGCAGATGGTAACACTTCATTAGCTGAAAGTAGAAAAGACTTGAAAGATTGGAAGAATATGCATGTAGTTTTAAAATTAGAAGAAGAAACAGTAATAATGCATGTGACCCTAGTCTGACATTGGCACTGGAAAATGCCAATGATCTGGAAGCTCTGGTAATAAAAGAAGCCAAGTGAAGGAGAAAAAATGGGTCTAAAATTAAATATAAAGAAAACCAAAGTAATGATAAGTGATATAGCAACCAGCTTTAGAAATGACAATAGAGTGCTCCTGTCTTCTAAGATCAACTATCAACAGTAAAGGCATCAGCAATCAAGAAATTTGTCACTGACTAGCATTTGGTAAAGTAGCTGTAAAGTTGTTGGAAAAATATTCATATCCCTAGACATTCTATATTTACAAAAATCAGAACCACACAAGCAACAGTTTTCACATGGACATGAAAGTTGGACTTTGGAAGAAGTAATGAGTATAAAGAGTATTGATACTTTTGAGCTTTGGTATTAGAGCAGACTTCCAAAAATATTATAGATAGCCAAGAAAACAAAGACATGGATCAAAGAACAAATCAATGCAGAATTCTCATTCAAGGCACAAATGACTGGCTTAAATTATCATACTTCACACATACATTAGGTAAAAACTTAGATTTCTGGAGAAGCCACTAATGTTGAGTAAATTGGAAAGAGAGAGAAGAGAATGGCCAGTAGCAAAGTGGATGGGGTTCATTACAGCAATAATGCTTGCACCTTTGAAAAAGCTGACAGGTCACAGGTCTTTCTAATCTATCTGTCTGGTCAGAAAGAGTCAACACCAACTTGGTGGCCCAAATATTAATTATGTATAATATAATTCACAATGCAGGGAAGTAACACATTTCTTTAAACACACTTTAATTTTTTTTTCTTAACTGTTCATAATAATGATCAAGGGAATACATTTTCTCAATAAAACTAAATGCAATTAGTATTTCTCAAAATAGCAATATATCCCAGTAATAATCTATACTGTAATAGACTTGAGACAGACATTCTTGACAATTTATTAATTGAGCTGAAAGTATATTGTAGGACAGTGCAGTCCTTAAGAGGCATTCTTTGAAGAGAGTTGGGAAAATGTGGGAATATGAAAGTAGCATCTGTCTACAATTCTTTAATGAGCTTTATCTTTACCCAGGAAGACTAACTTCTCTGTAAAGCTGCAGAAAGGTGTTTCATTTTTCTTGCCATGCACCCTGACGCACCTTTTAGGATGTCATGGCACACTCCTATTGTTTTAAAAACTGCCTACAATATTCTAATTACTCAGAAACCTTTAACAAAAACAAAATATTCAACATTCAGTCCTTCACAATTCATAGACACTTTGAATTATTTTTATATCTAATCACTATGACTATAATTACTGAAGTGTTCTTCCAATGTATAATATTCATTTATAATGAGAATGAGAAAAAAGGAAAAAAATGTTTCATTGTTTGTTATTCTAAGATCTAAGTTGCCAAATATCTCTCCATGACATATTTCAAAGGTATATTTGCCCAGTGAAAGCTAGTACCTTCCTTTCAATTTTCAAATAATATTTTATTCTTCGTGGCCACTAGACATAAATTATATGGGAATGTATCACCTAAAGACAGAAGCTTAGCCCCCAAAATATGTACAGCTAGTTGCAATAATTAGCCCTATGCACTCAGGATAAAGCTGGACAACTAATGTACTTGCAACTTTTCACACCCATCTGTACTCCTTGGTAAATAGAATCTGTCAACATCACTGCATGGATGAACGGCATGATTCACTGTCATTATTTTTCTGGTCTTCCTATCCGGGGCCTCTAGTTCAGCTTACAGTCTACTATCCTACCATTTCTATATCTGATGACTGGAATTGCCCAGGTGTTAATCATTTCATATATTTCTGACATCTTCTTTATTCTTCTGATGTATTCACTATTAACTTTCTTCTTGATTTCAGTGTGATTGATGTTGTCAGTTTGAAGAATGCCCAGTGATTTATAGTGATTTTCTTCACCCAGACTCTTGATGTTATTTTCATAGGGCATCTTAATTCCTTCTAATTTTCACTATTTTTCCCCTGCTGTTGCTATTTGTCCAGTCCAAATTGCAAATTATTATCCGTTAATATTATTACTATTATGTGGGAAAATACTAATTGCCACTCTTTTGATATACTTAAATAAGAATTTTACCTTAAAGAAGAATTGATGAGGCGTTTGGCTGTAGATCTTATATAAGAAAAAGAAGAGACTTCAAATTTTTAAATTGCTTCTCCTTCTCTACAGATCAAGATGTATAGATATACTGTATACATGCACATGTTTAGATACTTTTTAAAGGATTCTCTGTTTGATTTTATTATCAGATTGGCTTCAGAGAACATTACTTCTTGGAAAGCTTGGAAACAGCCTTTTCTTACTGTTAATGTCTCGAATTGGTGTATTTTTTCAATTTATCATTATTGACCATTGTTTTTCTATATTTATTTAGTTTTCTTATTTAAGAAAAGAGAAAAACTACTGCATTTAATTTTTTTTATTATTTTACATAAAAAGAGATAAATGCTGACAGTTTCTTGCCAGTCTTTCAATTTGGCAGAAACAAGCACCATGCATCTTCATTATGTCTTGTTTTATTTTCTATATTTTGAAGATGCCAAGAACCAATGAATCCTGGAAAGAATGAAAAGAAAGTAGAAGAAGAATGAAAAAGAGTACAAAGCAAAAAAAAAATTCCCGAATGCCATCACTCTGCTAAACAAATACAATAATTCCCTCAACACTGTCAAACTATTTACTAAGTTTGCATTACTATTACTATTAATCCTCCCATCCTTCCTTTCACCCATCTTCTCCCACTTATGATGGTAACTAAAGTATGATGGTAACTTTGTTGCTTGTATCCTAACAATTTTATTGACTATTTCCTAGTATCTTGAATCTTTTCTTCTATGTACACTGAAAGCATATACATCAAGACAAATTCCTTGTGTGTCCAATCACACTTGGCCAATAAAGAATTCTATCTATCTATCTATCTATCTATCTATCTATCTATCTATCTATCTATCTATCTATCTATCTTCTTCATTAAATAATTTCCCCGACACTTTCTTTTTTTCTTTCAAGACAAATATTCAGGGCAAGGCCAATAGAAAGGTTGTTAAGTCACTTATTCACTTTTTCATATTGGGGAAGGATATATAAACAGAAACACATGCTTGGCCTTTCAATTTAATGTTACTTTATAACAGTATATTTTAATTATTTGGAGGAGGGCTTTAGCTAGGTTTTAACTAACATAAGTATATTAGAACCTACAGGACTTATTAGATTTTTGTTAGACTTGTTAGATCTTTCTAAATTTAATCATAACTTCTTTAAGCAAAAGATTCATATTCTGTTATTCTATTATCTCATGCTAATAATTGAGATGCAGCATTATCTGTCAGGCTGCAGTTTGCTCTTCCTGAATCATCCTCTGCTTAAAAGATTATTTTCTTGACATCTATTCATATCCATCACTTAGAAAATTGCTAAATCTACTCCAACAAACTGCCATTAACATCATCATTGACTGAATTTTAAAATAAATGTTTTTTGGTTCAATTTTAAATGGATTCTTTGTGAGGCATTTTCTCTTCCACTCTATTAATCTTTTGGCACCTTCAGTTTCAAAGGTTCATTTCAAGTTGGTTCAACAACTGACAACTGTCATATTCACAACGATCAATATAGGTAGTCCTCGATTTATTACCACAACTGAGTCTAATTTTTTTGTTGCTAAGTGAGACAGTTGTTAAGTGAATTTTGCCCCATTTTTCAACCTTGCTCATCACCGTTGCTAAGTGAATCACTCAAGTTCTTAAATTAGTAACATGATCATCAAGTTAATCTGGCTACCCATTGGCTATCATACATTGTTAAGTATATGCTAAGTTCAAAGATATGAAGATAAATTTCAACAGGGCTATGTGAAGAGACTAATAAACAGCAATTGTACAAAATGAAATGTATTTATCCTAAAACAGTTTAACATCTTTGTCACTTTCACTAAGCATCATTGTAATTATCTCTGTACCAGTCTACCTAGAACAGGATACAAATGAGTTCTCATTTATTTTAATTGTTCATTTTAATTGGGGATTTCATCAGGTGCTGTGTTATCTTCCAAGAAAATATCTAGCAGCTATAACTTCATCTGCTTATTAAAGGATAGCTCATTAAATCAGGCTTATTCGAAGATTTATAGTCCAGGAGTCCTACTGTGGAATCTCTTCTGTGCATGCTTGGAAAATAATTTGGAAAAGGTGTTTCAGAAAATACAGACACGTAGCTGAAGCACCTGTTTAAAAAAATTCATCCTCTTACTCTCAGGTTGTATGAAGCTGCAGCTACTTCAAGGAGTCGTATTAAAGCACATCAGTTTTAATCAGTCAACCTTTAATATTATGCATTACACAGAAGTCTATAAAAACATATGCCTGCTTTAAAAAGATGCTGTGCTCATTTTCCTTACCTTTAAAGCACTGTTTTTACTTTGTTTAAAAACCAGACATAGGTCTACATTCCAATCTTCAGCAGGCAGCACTTTCAGCATTGCAATTTTGAGACAAAAACATAGAAGTTAATTGTGGGACCGTGGAATTATAGAATGACTGGGAAGAAATCCTATAAATCATTCAGTCCTTTGTTTTTCAAACTGTGTTCTGCAGAACCCTATCTGATGAGATTCCATGGGTGGCTAAGGGGCGGGAGGGAAAGTTCACTCAAATCCAATCAATCTTTTATCACTTTGCCTCTTGTTCAAGTGTTCTTGCAAATGTGTTTTTAATTAACATATTCCATGATTTAAAAAAAAATTGAAAACCAATAATCTAGTCTAATACCTTGCTCAGTCCACAAATCCACTAAATTATCCCTGACAAATAGGCATCCTCCCCCATTTGAAAACTCCACTTTAGGGGGGAGTCAAGTTCTACTAATTCTGCTATTTAATAGCTCTTCCTGTCAGGAATTTTTTTCCTAATATTTAATCAAAATTCTCTGTCTTTTCATTTCAGCCTATCGGTCTATACTCCATCCTTTTGTTTCACATGATAATCAATCCACCCTGTTTGTACATTATGGTATTTTAGGTACTTGTACCTGTCAGGGTTCCAAGTAATACACCCATAACACGCAAGGCTTCAAGACAGGTAGATTCCTCATATAATAGCTTTATTGGATATATCATATTGGCACAGATCTGCTGAAAACCAACTCTGAAGGTTCCCATGGTTTTCACCTAAAAGTAAAAGTTTCTCCCTTACCCCAAACAATCAGTCACATGGTCCAATCAGAGTGCCACCTGATTGCTAGGTAATGTCACTTCTCCTCTCTCTGACCAGGTGTAAGAATGTCCTTGGTTCCCAAGAGAAAGTACTTTGTTTTGGCTCCAAAGCCCTAGCTATCTCTATTCCCCCCTCTCAATCCCCCCTCAGTGGCAACACTGAAGCGGCAAAATGGTTTCGGTCAGGTCAGCTTCAGGGATGATAGTACTCTGCTGTTATATTGTCCCTTATATTTCTTCAGCAAGCTAAACAAACCTAGCTCCTTTCAGCATTCCTAGCAGGATTCAGTTTTCAGACTTATCACCTTACTAGTTCCAGCTTCTCCACAGATCCTTGTTAAAGGGTAGAGCACAGAAAGCAATAGAATAGGTCTTCTCTGACTTCATCTGTAGAGAAATATAAGACCCTACTCATCTTTGAGGCAAAACTGGTTGAGTGCAGATGTGAGGATATATATTTCAGAGGGCTCCCCTCTGGTGGCAGCAAGGAAGAAGAATCACTTCCAAAAAAAGTAACTAAGATGTTAGACAGGTACCACACAAATACTGGCTGACATATTTAATTTTGAATGAAAAAGCCAAATAATTATAATACTTCAAATGTTATTATTCTAAACTATAACTCATGTTGGTAGAATATCCACTTTTTCTTTTCTCTTCTCTGTATTCAATACTTTATTACTATTTTTTTGTAAATTTTATTTGAGTTTTCACAAAGAGAAAAAAAATACAAATAAAAAATCTTTTTTGAAAGTAGTGTAATCCCGGGTTACATTTCTTCATACAGACACAAATTCAGATTCATGCTCATTTTTATATTCTATTCCATATCTTATTACTATTTTACATTTTCTGCATAGCTTCTCCCCTCTTTTAATTTTTCCAATTTTATTTTAATTATCTCATCTCAATTCAAATCATTGTATTTATATTTTTTGTCTGTCCTGTTTCAATTATCTATTATCTTTTCTCATTAAACAAAATTTCTCCTGTAGTTACTGATTGGAGTATGACGCCTTTATATCTTTTTCCTAAAGTTGTAACATTCAATATAATACATAACTTCCATTCGGATTCTGCTTGGTACATTCTTAAAATACACACTGTATTCTTTAAAAAAGAAAAAAAATATAAATGTATATAAATAAAACAACATTCCATTCCAGTTCAATTCTATCATTAATATTAATATTCATTAAAGTCTTAACATCTTTAACATTACTTTTCAATTAAATATCATACTTCTATGGAAACAATTATAAGCTTTCCATAGTTAATCCCCCCCTCTTCACTTATATTTTATAAAACATTAACTAATTAAAATGTTCCCGTTCCTTCCTAATTCAATTTTCTCATTTATTTTATTTCACTTATTTTATTCACAAACATTTCACTAAATTACACTAACTATTTTATCCCTCATTTTAATCATACGTTGTTTCCAATTTTCTAAAATTATTTCTATTACTAATATAACAATACAATCTTATGTACCTTTACAGAATCCCTTTTTCAGTTAAATTTTCACCCATTATCTCTAAATAGGTCATTTCTCTATATCTTGCTCCAGTCCTTTGTAACTTCTTTTCCTTTCCTTCTTCCCTCTCTTCTTCTCTCTCCCTTTTACCCCTTGTCTCTCTACCTCTATTTCTCTCTTCTGTATTCCCCTTTTCTGTAGCTTTCCAGTATTATACTTATTTTTGAATTATTTTCTTTTCTTTGGTTGTTTTTTTAAGTCTTAAATTCTCCATTCTCCCCCCCCCCCCACCTTTCCTTTTTCTTCCCCACATAAAATTGCTTGTTCATTAAAGATGGCTTCTTCTTTGTCCCGGTCTTCTTGTTTTACAGTCGTTTCTTGTTGTTTCTCATAGTTCCAAATCTCCATTTCTAAGAATTGAAAAACAAAGCCAAAAGAACCCTTCCCTTCTTGTGCATCTTCTTTGTACTTTTTAAGTTCCATTTTCAATTCATCCAGAAGTGGTGCCATTGTATAAATTTTTAAACAACCACCCGATTGATTTTAGTCATTCAAATATAATAACCAAGAATCCAAAGATCACCAAATAATCCAAATACACGCAAGCTGTTTCTTTTTGCTCTTTTTTTCACTTTCTCTTCCTGGGGTTACTATTTAGTTGCAAAGTTTCAGTTAAAATGTATCTTTTAGAAGTCTTGTTGAAGTTTTACTGTAGATTCTTTTTAATTCCAGGCAGTCTCCTCCCTCTTCCAGATCCTGCCCTTATTCTTTTTCTCTCCCTTCCTGCTTATGAAAAAGAAAAATTTTAATGTCCAGAAATCTTTATTATCCCTTTGGCATTTTGTTTTATTTTCAGCTTAATTGCCTATTAATGTCAAAGCGGATTTTTCCGATTTCTTATTTAAGTCTCTTAGTTGTCACTATAGGGAAGGAGAGAGAAGGGAAAAAAAGCCAAACCTTTCCCTTTTCACTTTCCTTCGCTGCTTCCAACTCTTCTTTGGGAGCGATGTTATTTTTTGTAAGTTTAAATTCCAGGTACCTTAGTTGTTGCTTTTACAGTTTTACCCAGTCAGCCAAAACTTTCACTTCTTATCTTCCTCCTGCACATTCTTTTCCAGTCGAGTTCTCCTTTGTGGTGGCCATTTCTGACCACCACTGCAAGCGCCTTCGGGAAAGGGAGTAATGGCCAGCTGAGGAGGAGAGATGTGGGTCTCCTCGACCCTGCTGGTGGTCTCCCCCCTCTTCACCACCTCTACAGGGTGGCTTAGCCCCAAAACCAGCTGGCTCGGGGCGCTCCAGCGGCCCAGACAGAAACCGTGCACGATCGCGGATTTCTGTCTGTCGCCGAAGCCCTTCAAACCGGAAGTCGTATTCAATACTTTATGATGCCAAAATAATAGAATGATAACAATGTATGTTATAAATATATCATTTGTTTTGAAATAGCATGCTATAAAAAGAAAGTGATTAAAATGTTATAACCTGTGGTTTATTGCAAAAATGAGTTTCATTGTATTAAACCATAGCTGCCTCTTTTCTCAAAGAAAGGATAGATTGAGGCTTTTAGTGCGTCTTGGCTCCAAGTAAATGGATGGCTATCATTTATGAGGAAGCAATACAACAAACACAATACAGAAGCCTGATGATGGCAGATGAGATTCTTCTAAAACGTTGCTACAACTTTAAAAGCACAACTATAATGACATGGGAAAATACCCAAACAAAGCTGAATACCATACATGTAAGTACCCGCAAAAACTTAAGAAAACATATATATATTTGTTTATATGTTTGTTTGTTTCTTTTTAAATGTTTTAAATATATGAAACTTAAATAAACTTTATTTTAAAGTATTAAAAAAAAGAAGACATTATTAATAAAAATAGTTCAGTATTATAAGCCTTTCTTGGTTCTCACTACTTAATGGAATTCTGCTTCTTAGGCCTTAAATTAATGCCACAAATAGTCTATGTAATAACAAGGTTGAAGAAAGCAAAACTGACTCTTTTCTCCCCTACCAATCCTGTTCTCCAACCCAGAGAATCCCGTTCACTCAGGCAGGAAGCCCTAACAAGCCCATTCCTCCTAATTGCAAATCAGATTCTCATCCTTGGTTATTCTAAGATGACTCTCCTTGCCTCTTCCTCCATGAGTTTCAGTCTCCTCTCCAGGGGTGGGATTCTCCTGGTTCGGACCGGTTTGGGCAAACCCTTGTTCCGATGATCAGCTGGCTCCAAACTGGTTCACTCCGATGAGCATGTGGACCCGCCCACCCTCCTGTCCCTTTCCTGTGCTTTATGTCTTTTTCTTAGAGCACAGCTGATTCACGCGTCAGAGTGGTTTGCCGTGCCTCCGCTCTTTTCTTCTGCTGCAGTTGATGGTAAATATTAGCTTTTTTAAACATGGAGCATGTGCGCATGTGTGAAGCACGTGCTCACAGAACCAGTTGTTATGCCAGTTGAATCTCACCCCTGCTCCTCTCCTATATTAAGCCAACTCACCAAGACTCTTTTTCTAGGACTTCCTCAGATAGGAAGGATTTTGGCTTTCTCTCTCTCTGATCATCCCACCATCTTGATGTCCTTATTGCATATAGGCCTTCTCTTATCCAAATTTCCATCTTTTGTGTCTTTCTAACTTTTTTGCCCTTCTTAACTTCCCCATGTGCCTTCCTTTGCAGCTACATTAACTACTGTAGGACTATAGCAGCAGGTAGCCTGCACTCCATGCTGAATGGGATCTGAATAAGAACAATAGACATAATCCTGTTGCCTGGAGCTGAAATCAGTATATTAAACAAAACCATTATATAATGATTTGTTAATATAGGGGGAAATGTAATAATCTTGAGCAAATGAGAAGGTTTATACCCACCATTGAATATAAGATAGTAACTTGTATTTGGACTTTGGTCACCTAAAACTTTGAAAAGACACTCATAATATATTACCAAACTGCAGTTCAGATCTCCCACCTCCAAAAAAAAAAGCGGCAGAATTGAAATGTACCCAAACTGAAGAAACTCTGGTTTGTTTGAGTTCACAAACAATAAAGGCTCTAACTTACATAATTATCTACTTGAAACTGGAAGCAATTAGGGAGACATTGTTGTATGGCTATGTTTGAAAATGCATCTCTTCCTCCTCCCCAAATAACCTCATTTCTCCTATGAGTGTAATCCTTTGATGTCTACTGACTTATCTTTCAAGGGCATTTTGTCCATTCATTGCATTACTCTCCACACCAACTGATATTTTTATAAAGTCAGAAATGAACAGAAGCATAATTAGAAGACACTATTGGAGAAAAACAATGAAAGTAGGGAAACATCCCTATCCAGATTTAATAAGGCAGCATATGTTGCCTTGATCGTCTTTAAACACACACACACACACACACACACACACACATATCCTGGATAAATTTTCTCTGTGAAATCATTTCTTTGCAACTGTTCTGTCATTACCTTGCCAATATGGACAACTGTAAACATGTAAAACAAAATGAGGTAGGTTTATTGACCGACTAATGTGTAGTTCCTAGAGTCTACATGGATTACAATAATAAAAACAAGCACTGCAAAATGGAAGCAATGTTAGTGAAGTGAGAGCAATAAGCATGTGCTTTATAAAATGTGTAGAACCTTTCATTTTACTGTTGAAGCTTGATACAAAAGGTTAGTATTCAGGCCCATTGCTTTTGTTTCTTGAAGTTCTTTATTTTATCAACTGGATGGGTGATTGTGTATATTATTATATTATTGTATTGTATTGTATTGTATTGTATTGTATTATTATATTAATTATATTATATTATATTATATTATATTATATTATATTATATTATATTATATTATAATATAATATAATATAATATTACATTATATTATATTATATTATATTATATTATATTATATTATATTATATTATATTATATTATATTATATTATATTATATTATATTATATTATATTATATTATATTATATTATATTATATTATATTATATTATATTATATTATATTATTATATTATATTATATTATTACTTGTTTAAAATATTTGTTTTATGTATCTATTTCAGGGGGATTAGATTTTTCTAACCTCCCTGCAAATGTCATTCATAAATGAGTTAATTAATTAATTAATGAGCTTGGAAGAGACAGAGCTTCAAACAGAAAATGCTTCCAAAGGGAGGACAGTCCTTTAGAAAAGAGCATTTATTTATTTCCTCCCCAAATATATTGTAAACATGAAGATCTCTCTCTCTCTCTCTCTCTCTCTCTCTCTCTCTCTCTCTCTCTCTCTCTCTCTGTGTGTGTGTGTGTGTGTTTGTATTTGTGTGTGTTGTATATACACACATACCAGAATATTCCTACTAGTAGAGTAAAAGATTGTATTTTTCCAATGAAATGTTATTGTGTTTGATAACAAAATTGTTTTCAAAACCTATTTAAGTGAATTACCATGAGAGAGAGAGAGGACAAATTATTTGAACATATTTAGTTACAAAGTAAGAGACATTTATTTGGTGCACATGTTGACAATCCACTGTCATTCAAATTACTCAAATCAATATGCAGGGTTTATATGATTATGCTTCAGTTTTTACACATAGACCACTTTTCCTATTATTACTTGTATGTATTAGAGAAAATTGTTTTAAAAAGGAACTTATTAGTAAAAATTACTTGTTTTCCAGTTTTCTATGCCACTGTTCAAAACAGTATTTTCAGAAGGGACCAGTTCAGGATATATATTCATACTGATGCAAAAACAGGGTCCAAGAATGTTGTGCTTTAAAATATTCCAAATGGTATAAAGTAAAATAGACAAGATTTTATGTAGCTGACAGTAATTTTTATAAAGAAAAAATATAATTTTCTATGCAGTATAATAAGCTTGCTGTTTGCTGTTTGTAGTAGGAACCAAATCTGAAATCTATTTTACACTGTGCACTGTTAACAACATACCTTTATTAAATGCTGGGATGAAACAGGTAATTTGATGGAATTTTATGATTTCAGATTTCTTTCCGAAGGGAAGGGAAGAATCAGCCATTGAAGTTGTAAAGCTCTGATATTTTAGTTAGTTAGTTAGTTAGTTAGTTAGTTAGTTAGTTAGTTACCTTCAAGTTAGGGTTGTCTCCTGGTGATGGCCTGGACAAGTCCCTACATGTCCCTTTCTTGTCAAGGTTTCAAAAGTTGTTTGCCATTGCCTGCTTCTTGGGGCTGAAAAGGAGCAACCAGCACAAGGTCAGTCATTTCCATAAAATGCCCTTTGAGTTCACACATGAAATCCTGATAGTTGTCCAGCATCAGATTGTTCCCCTCAATGAATGGCCATGAGCCATTTAGCTTCTGCTTGCTTCTGAAAACTCATAACAAAAATCACTCTGTTGCAATCAGTGGGAAACTCCGCTGCTCTGTCTGCCATAAATATTTCACATTGTCTAGAATTGAAACTTGTCCCTTCTGACCATCTCTGGCAAGTTCCCATGGAAATGCAGGAGCATTGGCTGAGTTGCAAATTGTTCTGCTGCTGTGGGTTAGGGCAAATTCTGCCCCAGCTATTGTGTTAGCTATATCAAGGCATACTGCAAATCATCTGTGCATCCATTTGTTAAAACAGTGCTGCTGCTAGTTGCTCAATGGATAATGGAGTTCCTTGAGAACGAGATCGTTCTTGAAATTCCTCTTTGTCATTTGCAAGATTGATGTAAGCATTATTAGGTAGATTGGCAAGAAATATGGCAACGGATTAATTCTGCTTTATTGTCAGCTATGTTAATAGTTGCAAGTCTGAAAGTAGATTTGTCCTGCTGTCTCCTTTATAGCCTGAGAAACTAGTAAGACTGTCTTCTGAGCTTCTTGTCCCACCCACTATCCAACTGTGGGCTATTCAGTCCTGACCATTCCCTAGGTGGTGACTATTAGCCATCTTCTAAAGTTTTTCCCATGTACCATTAAGATTCCTACCAAACACATTGATATTTCCCTAAATGCACATGATAGGCTTAAAAGAATGACAGTTGGAAAGGACCTTGAAGATCTTCTATTCCAACCCCCTGCTCAAGCAGGGGTTATGCTGTAAATTTGGTTTGTTTGTATTTTTACTACCATTCTCTCACAAGTACTGAGCCCATTTTTGATGGTCATTCAAGTATTGATCCAATGGTTGCAACAAGGATTGGCTGGCTGGCTTGTCACCTAAGCTTGTCATTGTGTACTAAGAGTGTGTGACTGGTTCAAAGTCACTCAGCCAGCTTCATGCCTAAAACAAGACTAGAACTCAAAGTCTTTTACCTTTTAGCCTTAGGCCTAGACCCGTGTTGGCAAACCTATGGCCCGCGTGCTGGAAGTAGCATGCAGAGCCATCACCCCAGCTCAGTTCCACTGCACATGTGCACACACCTACCACCAGCCAGCTGATTTTCAGGTATCTGCCACACATGCGTGGGGGGCAGGGTGCATGCAGGAGATGTGCGCATACACAAGGGATGTGGGGGGCATGGGGGTGCGTGCATTGCATTATGGGTGCAGGCACATGAGAGTGCTTATGCACACACGCACACACTTTTGGCACACAATGACAAAAAGGTTAGCCATCACTGCACTGGACCAAACTTGTTCTCTCTTCCTAATGATGATATATTTGGCATGAAAAACTCAAATGATAATTTATATTACATAGTGGTAAGTGAGCTCCTTGTGTTCAAAGGTAATGCACAAAGGAACTCATTTTTCTAATTGCTTCTCTCCTTATAAAAAGAACTAATCTTGGTAATATTATAACATGATTCATTCATTGTAAGTTGTACCATATAGAGTCTTATATACAGACATTTCTAATTCTAATTCTTTCTCTGATATTGTATATTCCTTTAACAAGGATCTTTTACACTGTCTCCACTTCAAGTATTATACTCCCAAATACATTAGTTGTATGCATTGCATTTCTGACTATTTCATTTTCTACCAACTGAATTAGATGCAAAATTATTAATAAGACTGTCTTTTGTTTGGCAGTTGTACTTCAATAAAATGAAATATTTCACAGTAGCTCCTTCTGGGATGTGATCAAGATGACATCTTTGAAATAAAGTATGCTAGAGAGATCTAATAGTACTGGTTCATTTTTTTTCAATCTATTTGACTATTCTCATTCAAATTTAGGGAGAAATGTTTTTATGGCTTTTTTTAAAAGAACAATATCATTCCAACTAAAATTGTTGTGAACAGAGTTTGAAATTCTTGCCCTTATCTTAGAAATGTCCAGGATGTGATCATCAAAATGATGAAATAAGTTTCACATGGTGCAACACAATTTCCACCTCTTCGTACCTGGAATGCAATATCAGAACATGAGTACAAAACAAATGGGTTTTTAGCCAGGTTTCTAACCAACCTGGCTCTTCACTAGATCACTTCACTAGATTACTTTCCCTAAATCTGAAGAAAAGACATAATGAGGGATCCTTTCTTTTTCAGGACATGATGTGAGAATAGTCAGTGTGGTTGCAGTGTGATGGAGAGATATGTCACAGAAAACAACAGCAACAACACTTGTCTGCCACCTCAGAACGTTGAAGCAAAAATGCCACTAAAAGAAATCCAACAGTACTTTAAGGAGCTAGAAGAACAATCCTTTCACAGAAAAAAAATTGTGTAACTGTTCAAAATTTCAGTAAAACGTTAGCAAATATTGTGTTTATATCCACCTTTATTTTGCTAATATCTAGAATTGTCTAGAATTGCCATGAATGATTAGGCAGCTATAAAAAAATTATAAATATATTTATTTATTATTTATTTATTTACTAAATTTTTATACCTGCCCATCTCACAAAAGTGATATTTTTCTCACAGCAAATATTTGAGTTGGGTTGATCTAAAAGCATTATGGGTCCAGAGTCATCTAGACATGGATTTTGGTGAAAACCACTGAAATCCTAATTAATCAGAACTTGGTACAATGAATTTCATAAGCAGTGTATCAAATTTCTTGGTGATTTTATTTATCAGAGCTGTGGTGCCACAGTGGTTAGAAAGTAGTACTGCAGGCTACTTCTGCTGACTGCTGGCTGCCTGCAGTTTGGCAGTTCAATTCTCACCAGCTCAAGATTGACTCAGCCTTCCATTCTTCTGAGGTCAGTAAAATGAGGACCCAGATTATTGGGGGCAATATGCTGACTCTGTAAACCACAAGAGAGGGCTGTAAAGCACTGTGAAGCGGTATATAAGGCTAAGGGCTAAGGGCTATTGCTATCTGTGCAATGATGTAATTAGAGAAATGATTTAAATAACCACAAATGCATCACTTGTACCATGACATCATTATTGCAAGCCATATATATCATCAAGATCACTCTGCTACTCATTAAGGCAATCCCATTTTTTCAAGCTTCCCTATGAATCTTTTAAAAAAATGTCATCGCTTTAAGAGTTGTATTAGCTTTGATACCTAAATTCCTTAAATTAATATTATTTTTCTTTCAGGTTTGTGCAAAGCTTGAAAATGTAAGCTTGTTTTACTGAATAGCACAGTAGTACTGAGTTCATATGAAATCCAAAGATCTATTTCCACATCATTTGTGAAGCATGCACAACTTTATAAGGAACTTCAACACCCTGAGATTTTTTTTTAAAAATGTACATTTTGAAGTAAAGGCTGTCCCTCTTGTTCCATTTAATATTCCTGCTTCATCACACAATCTATAATTAACAAAAAGAATAAGACATAATATTGGCAACAAGCTCAAATGATTTTCTTAAGGAATAGATAAATGCTAGGGTCTAACAATGTCCATGGGGCAAAACAAATAGATTCTGTTCATAGGCAATATTGTTTCTAAATGCGTTTTTTGGATGCAAGCAACAATGATCTGTTTGTCTTCACTGCTTAAGCCAGTGTCTCTCAATCTCAGCAACTTTAAGATGTGTGGCTTTCCACTTTTCTCCAACCATCAGAATTCTGGGAGTTGAAGTTGACTGCCTTAAGGGTTTAAAGAATTTCCAGAGGTTTCTCACTGATTGTTGGAAGTAAAATGCTAGAAGGCTCTTGCTCAAATTCAGCAGGGTTCAAATTTGGCAGGGCTTTTTCAGGCATAACTATTTGACATAGGGGCATGATCAAAATTGTTATTGAATGGCGCCATCATTCCAAGACTTCTGGGCAAAAAGTCAAGTCCCCATTTAGTTGAATGAATTTGGCTTACGACTTTTTGAAATAAAGTCAACTCTACATACCGCAAATTCTTCCTCTAATTTATAGAACCTCAAGATATACCTTGCCATTGATGGGATTTCATAGAATGGCTGTATTTACACAACTTTCTCAATCAGATCAGATAAAGAGCTGTGATCTGCCCTAACACTCCTGGCCTTCCGGAAGAGCCAAAAAAACTTGGCACTGCTAGTTGGCCTGAAGATTCTTGCCCTCAGACTGCCCATCATTTGGGTTCTTAACTTTTAATGTTTTATTCTAATTTTAATTGTTTTCAGCACTTTTTAACTTGTTATGCACTTATTGTCACTGTATTAGTGATATGGGTGGCATAGAAATTTAATAAATAAACAAATCCTAGCATCCATGAAATATAAGCAGCCAATAATTTTACTATACACATAGTGCTTCTGGACAACCCTTTTCAAAGACTAGTAATTCAAGGTGGGGATAGCTTAGAGTAGAAGTGCAAGAGCTAATAGATGAAAATAAATGTGCCATCATCCTGGCCATGGAAAACATTATTGAAAGAAGCAAGCAGTAATGACACGCATTTGAAATGATAAAAATCCTACATTTCAATTGTTCTACTCCTTTTAGAATAAACTGATCTAGTGGGAGATATTACATGGATATGGCCTCTATACCAAAAGGGCATGAATTCTAGTCCTGCCTTAGGCATAAAGCCAGTGGGTGACCTTGGGCCACTCTCTCTCTCAACTGTTGGAAGCATGCAATGACAAACCATTTATAAAATCTGACCAAGAAAACTGCAGGGACCTGTCCAGATAGTTGCCAGAAGTCAACACTGTCTTGAAGGCATAGACAGAAAAGGTCTAGTTAAACTGATATCCTCTTATTTCTTATAAAGAAATTATGGAGGGTGTGTTAATTTTCTATGTATTTTTTGCTTTCCAATTACGTCATGTAAAGATTTGGTCAGTACATACAGCAATTACACATGGTAAAAACTTCTATCACTTTGCAAGACTTTAGTTTCTGTTTTATCTGACTGACATTCTATTTAACAGGGAAAGCAGCAAGTTAAGCAACACACAACTTTCTAAAATTCCAGTTGTTGTTTTTTAAATCAGTGATTATCTTACAAAAACAGACACTAATGGTTAATTATTTAAATTGTTAGATTCTCCAGTTGAGAAATAATATTCCTGAAAAAGGAATAGTACCACCTGCCAGTGGCATTAATGCTCTCCATGTGTTTTATCTTAATTTCTTACATAGAATTTACAGTAAAAAAGTATCCACATTAGAGCCACAATAATATTCAGGCTCTCAAGATTACCACAAGGTGGCAGGAAAGAGTTATTGCAAAATTTAATTATTTGTTCCACCTAGCAGTCATCTAAAGTGTTGCAACTCAGATATGGTAGTCTTAGTCTTCCCCAATACCTCTCGTAGCAGCTCTTAATATTTTACTATGGCTGGCATGGTGTTTTAATGTATAAATGTGATTTATCCCAGGTGTTAAAAATAAATATAATAACCATATGAAAAGAGAGAAAATATGTTCTGCCATCCACTGAATGTACTGCAACAGCAACTCCTTTTGGAAAAAATTTCTAGAGACTATTTTCATTAATGCAGCCATGCAATATACTTCCCATGTTTTTTGTAGGTCCATGAACCAGGATAATAGGAAGTTGCTATAGTGTTGACAAATAACCAAAGAAAATAAAGACCTCCCCAAATAGCCCATTTTACCCCATTTTCATCGCAACTGCAGAGCCATGCCAACTCCCATCTCTAATATTATATTTTAAAATACATCTTCAACTGGCATTGAAAAAAGTTAACATATTTGTCTAGGAACCAACATTCACTAGACTGAGTGCCGTTGCTATGAAAACCTCTCTGTTGCTTATCTTTGAATAATTTTGAAAGTTTTCATAGATGATGTCAGTGGCTGACAGGAGGGTATAAAATATAAATCATAGAACCACTCCTACCAGCTGATGTGGCATGTCAGGAAAATGTATTAATCTTGGATCTTTCTTGACCTAAGAAGAGGACTGGCTATTTCCTAACATGTTGGCTTAGCTCTTGTGAGATATTCCCCTTCATATTCCCAATTAACTTGAATGGCTATCTGAACTATGCACTATAGGTAATCCTTGCTTGGTGATCAGTTGCTTACAGACTTTTTAAAGTTACCACTGAATTAACCAGATCTATATGGCCTATTTTTGAAGTTCTGAATGCTGTATTCCTTTCTCCCAAAATCACATGACTATATTTTAGGCACATGGCAATCAGCTCACATTTTTGGCTGTTTGCAGCATCCCATAGTTACATGACTATGGTTTTTAACATTTTTTGGGAGGCAGACTCTGTTTGGCATTAGGACTCCAAAATCAGGTAATCCTTCAGTAAAGCTTTATAAGGATTTTAAAAGTTAGCGCCAATACTTTATATTGTCCAAGCTGGACATGAGAGATAAATTCCAATCAATCTGCCCTAGTCAATCAAATTGCAATGATATTCTGAACTACAATGTTCTATGATACAGGTACTCCTCGACTTACGACTATAATTGAGCCCAAAATTTCTATTGCTAAGTGAGACATTTGTTAAGTGGGTATTGCCCATTCCATGACCTTTCTTGCCACTGTTGTTAAGTGAATCACTGCAATTGTTAAGTTAGTAATATGGTTGTTAAATGAATCTGGCTTGCCCATTGATTTTGCTTGTCAAAAAGTCTCAAAAGATGATCACATGACTCTAAGACACTGTAACTATCATAAATACGGGCCAGTTGCCAAGCATCTGAATTTTGATCATGTGACCATGAGGGTGCTGCAATGGTCATAAGTGTGAAAAATGGTCATAAGTCACTTTTTCAAATGCTGTTGAAACTTTGGGTAACTTCAAACGATAACTAAATGAACTGTTGTAGGTTGAGGACTATCTGTAATCAATCTTCAGTGTGGTCATATCACAAATATATTTGAATTTTCCAGGATGGTGAAATTTCCTACTATTAAATGGAATAATAGTAAATTGTTATTTGAAACATTTTGCTCAAACTTCCTGCTTTGTTTCAGACAGCTCCCAATAAAAGCCATAACGAAACAGAAAAGCATTTAAAAACAAAAAAAATTAGAAGTGGCAACCATAAAATGAACATCAATAATAAAAATCCTCTTTCCTTGCCAACAGCTCCAATTAATCACCTTTAGCAACCAGACCAGCTCAGCTGCTGAAAGCCAGTCTAAATAAATCAGACTTACAAATCTCCAGAATCTTAACTAAAAGGTTGGCTGAATTCCTTCCCCAGTCATTTATTGTCACAAAAGAAAGCAGGATTTTCACAACTAAGTAGACACATAAGAGATTTGGGCACATTAAAGTTTGAACAAGGACAGTTACCCATTTTTTGCTTGTGTTACTTTTCTGACCTTGCTATATGTCTTTTTATGTAGCTAGTCAGAAGAGTAAACTTGTTAGATTTCCTTCAAACCAAACTAAACAGGAGCCAAATTTAACCTACCTATGTGGCAACATCACAGGATGTCTCCCTGCAATTACTCATATTAAGTACAAACCTTTTAGATGTTTCCATATCTGCCTTATGGTCTATTCCTCTTTATACACAATACTTTAAAGTACATCTTTGTTTATATTTAGGTGTGTGTTTATATGAAAAGAGAAACATATGATCTATAACAGTGAGGGCCTCTGGAGCCCAGAGGAGGCGGTTTTCACCCTCCCAGAGGCTCGAGGGAAATACCAGAAGTGCCAAAAGGGGCCCATTTTTCAGCTTCCCGAGGCTGCAGAGGCTTCCCTCGAGCCTCCAGGGCGAAAACAGCCTCAAATGGGCCAAAAATCAGCTGGGAGGCACAGTGCAGGTAAGTTTGGCTGGGGCTCGCATGCCCGTACAAATGGTTCTGCGTGCCACCTGTGGCACGTGTCCCATAGGTTCACCATCACGGATCTATAAGGTTTTGGGAAGGCACAGATGCAATCTAAAAGAGTTTTTTAAATTCCAATTGAAGATCTGGCTTTGGTAGCACAGCATGTCTTCAGTATCCAAAATTACATTAACATAAATATCACACATCATTCAACAGCCAATGAAAATAATATTTTAAAATGCCAAATACTTATGAGGTTTAGGATATTGGGTTGAGGGGGATGTCTGATTGGGAAGATACCCTATTGTTATTGTTATTAAACAACAAATTAAGTTTAAAAAACAACTCTTCAATTTTGAAAGGGTAAACTGTAAAAACACGAATTTAAGATTAATTAATTTAAATAAAAATGTATTGAGTCAGCAAGTTGCTTTTTTATCGAATTGCTATGCATATACAAGCACATCCTTCTTTCTCAACTACTCAAATCTCTGCTTGTTATGTCAAAGGGAATTATGAGGAATCAACATGAAGTAAAAATATTTACTCTTTTAAAATTTACATTTTCACCAAGTTAATTACCATCATTTTACAATGGTCTTTAATGAAAAAAAATTGGGCAGGCAAAAATAAAGTTAGGAATCATAAAAAGGAGAAATAGCAGACATACCACTGCTTTGATATTTTATGTATCTATGTGCATCTATGCAACTTATACTATGATTTGATTGTGAAAGTAGTAATTTTCCTGGATTATACACCACTGAAAACATAACTCTGAAGTAAAGCTGTCAACAAATGCATACATACAAAATATAAATTTATCATACCTGATGCTGCACATCTTTGCTAATTAACTCATCTCTTTTACTCTCAATCTCCATTGTAAATTAGCTACTAAAACAAATATTGATTTCAGAGTAATTGTGCTCCAAAATGCATCCATTGGCACTTCTTCATTGCATTGAAAAGTCTAGTCAGGTACTATTGGATGATTATTATATTTTATTATTCCTTTTATTATACTAATGATAGAAGTCTATCTGTGTCTGGAACACAATTTTCAACAGAAACAGACAGAATCTCAATTATAAGAGCAGTGGTGGTGCAGTGCTTAGAATGTAGTATTGCAGATTAATTCTGCTGACTGCCGACCGCCAAGTTCGATTTTCACCAGCTGAAGGCTGACTTAGCTTTCCATCCTCTGAAGACCCTGTTTGTTAGGTGCAATATGCTGACTCTAAACCACTTAGAGAGAGCTGTAAAGCACTGTGAAGCAGTATATAAGTCTAAGTTCTATTGCTGTTGCTATTTAAAGTCACCACCATCATGATTTTGGTGGGTCCCAGCCATCAATCTTTTGTGAGTAGTGACTCCCCTCAAAAATATATTTTCATTAAAAATAAACCTTCTTCCCCAGCAGATACCCTGTTTCTCCAACAATATGGCCTCCCCCAATAGGAAGTCCCAGCATGTTTTATAGGCATGAAATGAAATTAAGTCCCTCCCCCCAAATTAAGGCCTATATTAAAACATGCGAAATGGGGGGGGATAGTGGGGGGGGGCTTGCCATTAGGAAGTATTTTTGTTGCACACCCATATATGGTGCTGCCTGTGTTGACCCCAATACGAAGTGCCCCACCAACGCCGAGGTCAACATCCCAGCCATCGCTGCCCGCCCACCCGAAGATGCAAGGGGGGGTATTAAGTCACCCCAAAAAGATGGCCTAGCCATTTTTTCGGGGCTCAAAAAAAAAATAAGACCCGGCCTTATTATATGAAAAACACAGTAGTTATGTTTTAATCTCTTTTATTTCAATCAGTATTAATTACATCCTTTCAAGGTCAGGACAGAAGAATTCAATATTATCTTTTACTGTGACTAAGAAATGAATCCTGGCCTGATTCCAAGTTCTAGTAACAGAATCAACCCCAGTTTTGACATGCTGAAGAAGACAATAAATTTCATCACATACTAATTGTCTTGTTAACATGGATTGTGCAGCTAGCCAAATAAAAGTATTTTAATGAGAATTATAAATCTTCAAATGGGAAGTACATTGTGAATTTTGTTTTGTTTGTTTGTTTCTGCTATTTAACCTTATTTATATTTAAAACAGAAAAAAATATAATTTGGATCTTTAATCCAAATAAGGAAAGTTATGTTGAGAAGCAATGTTTCAACCATATCTGTCCCCATATGATCTCAAATACAAGGTTAATTCACAAATTGGTGGGTATGAATCCCTTCAGTGATACAGCTTTAATTACAAACAGTTTTTAAGCAACAAAAACAAATAATACCAATGTAACATGCAGCCTTTTAAAGGCTTATGCTGAGAGGATCTTTTTGTCTACCAAACTCTCAACACCTCTTCTAAAAAGGTCTTGGAAATGACTATGCAAACTTTGATAATTATTTCATACTAAGTATTTCCACTCTGCTTTTCAAATTAATAATTTTCAAGTTACTTTACAATCCGTAACACAGAATCATTTGTTGTGATTATATTGAAGGGATTATGTCATGAGTGTTCTTGACTGTTATTCTGTTATTTATGTTCTTCCTAATGTTGTTTTTTTCTTTTTTGCTCTGACTTTATTTAACTGTTAGCTAAATAGAATTGTGTATTTTTATTTATTTAATATTTGTTTATTTATGTACTGACTTTATTATTTTTATAAATAATTCAAGGCAGTGAACATACATAATATGCTTCCTCTCTCTATTTTTCCCACAACAACAATCTTGTGAGGTAAATGGATTGAAAGAGAGTGACTGGCCCAAAGTCACCCAGCCAGCTTTCAGGTATAAAGGCTGGATTAGAACTCAGGGGCTTCTGGTTTCTAGACCAACACTTTAACCACTAAACCAGATTGACTGTTTGGCTAATATATATGATGGACAATCATATAATTTAGTATACTGTATAAATATAATTTATTTATTTAAATTTAATAGAATAATTTAATAATCACATTTTCTATTTTAATTTGCCTGCTACTTTTGAATTTATTCAAAAATTGTATTTTTCTACACTTCACAAATTCACCCCTACAAAAAAGTAAAGTTGGAGATACATTTATTTTGTTCAGGCTAGACGATTTCCTTCTGAGCTGTTCAAAGGTCCTTTTTGACATCAGTGGATTACAGTATTTACTCCCAGCTGCAACCATCATTTCTGGAGAGACAAGGTAGATTATACTGGTTGGCAAAATAACCTTATCATATACTGTATGCCTTCCTATATTGAGTCCATTACCTAAAGTAAAATCTAGTGGGCACAAAAGAAGACCAAGTACTGTGTATGAAATACAAACAAATAAAGTTCACATTGTGCACAATGCATACATTGTGAATTACATAATCCTGAAACATTTCATGTCATCCTATTCTTATTGTAATATATGCTACAAGATTCTGAAGGGCTCCAAAGTTGACAAGTGTTTGATTATGAAATTCAGAAGAGACTAAAAGCCATTGAATATTTTGCAATATATTTTGTATAATATAGACTTGGTTGAGTTTCTTCAGTGGCAACTCTGGAAAAGTTTCATATGTTCCCATTACAGATCTAATTTCTAACAGATACACTTAAGAGAGGAAGGGATTGGGATGAGATGTAGTATAAATGCAGAAGTACAATATTTTGGTACCCTAGATAACAGGTTCTCAGTACATCTTCATTTTATTAAAGGTATTATAATTTGAAGAGCCAAAGATAATGACATTGGAATGAAACAAATAGATGTAGATGTTAAGGCCCTTTAGAGAGATGATTTTTTAAAAAAAATAGGTTTCTTCTTATCTTCCAGCTCTGCAAAAAAAAAATGAACTTCATACTTTCACTACTTTCAAACTAATTTAAGTAAATTATGTCCTAGTGGACCACCATTTAACAATGATCCAGCAGTGTGCTGCAGCAGACAAAAAGTCAACACAGTCCAATCAACTGAGGGATGGCATCAAGATCACAAGAAATGATAGTACTAATTTATACTGCACTGGTGAGGCCACACATGGAATACTGCATCCAATTCTGGTCACTCGAATACAAAAAAAGATGCTAAGATCCTAGAAAGAGTTCAGAAAAGAGCAAGTAAGATGATAAGCGATCTGCAGAATAAATCATATGAGGAACAGTTAAGCAAACTTCCAGTACATGAGGGGGCTGCCACAGAAGGAGGTCAACTTATTCTCCAAAGCTCCTGAAGGTAGGACAAGAAGCAATGGGTAGATTAAAGAGAGCTTCAACCTGAAACTAAGGAGAAATTTCCTGAAGTAAGAACAATTAACCAGCTTGTGTCCTGGAGTTGTGCATGCTCCGTTGCTGGTGGTTTTCAAGAAGAGATTACACAGCCATTTGTCTCTGTCCTGTCATGGACAGAGGGTTGGATTAGAAGACTCTAAGGTCCATTCCAGATGTATTATTCTATTCAGTTCTATTCTAATTTGTAAATCAAGGCATCTCTTCTACAAAGAAAAGGAAAGAAAAAAACTCTTTAAAGTCTCCATTCATCCCTGGATGATGTTTAAAACATTCATCTTCCTTCAAGTAATAATGCAAGTGGAAAGCAAAGGGTTTTTGAAGGTGTTGTTCATGCATTTGTTCATGCATTTGCAGAACATTCACTGGGGGGAAAGGTCTTTAAAAGCAAATTAAAGTCAGTGGTATAGTGCATCTCACTGATCTTTTTCTTTTATTCATGCAATTGTACTCTTGTTACAGGGGCTTGCTACATTCTGTGTGGCAGAAAAAGTGCCTGCACAAAATCAGCAAAACTATATCCTTGATTCCCTTGGTTTTTTTTTTTTAGTAGTATTTTATATCCACATTCTTGATATCCTTCAAAATCCTTTTGTGGATATCAGGAAAGCTATTACTTTTTATGGTTTTGTTTGCATGTTGACTTTGATTGATGGATCACTCCAAAAGATGGCAATACCAGAAGACTCAAATAGAGAACAGTATTGCATATAGTTGTCAATACAATTTTTCTCAACTGAATCATTGGATGATATTTTCTAAAGTGGTTAGAATATGATATCATTAACAGATTGTCTACTTTTAGTTATCAAAATCTGAACTACACAAAGTGAACAATTTTAATATAGGTAAGATAAATTTATTTGAAATGGCTAAATGGCCTTGATGGAGAGAAAGATGGGGCTTTGAAGTATTTTTCCCTCCAGTCCTTTTTTTGTAAATCATGCTGGATTACCTTAGCTTGTTTGATGGGACATTTAAATGTCACTATCATATATCAAGATCTGATAGATGTTCATATGATCAAACTGAACTATTCTCAAAAATGCACTGTCCCTTCATATCTTGGAATATCTTGCATCTAGTCTTGCATATGTATTTGTTTTAGGTTCCACCTCAATGCAACTTATTAACCCTTTGTTATCAGACCATTAATTAATTGTATAACAATGACATCCATTCTGTGTCATTAGAATATTACCATCCTAATCACTTGAATGCACAGATCATTTTTCACAATCAGATACAGCCATCAGAGAGTTGGTATACATCCTTGTTTCACTTGGTTGCACATTATTGATTCTATGTAACAAAGCACCATACTGTATAATCACTTGATTCTCTAATGGAAAAAAAAAAAGGATTGCTAAGGTGAGTGCTGTGTAATAGTTCAGCCACAACTTTATAGAAAGAGACAATTAACACCAGGTCTGCATCTTCAATTAACTTTTCCTTGCAATAGCAAAAACTCAGAAAACATTCTTAATAGATATCTTCCACCACCATGCACAAATTCTATTGCAATTGCTTCAGTAATTACTGAAAGTTAGTAGAGTGAAGCAATTCTTTAACAATGCTTTCAATTGTTATTTGAGGTTGTTTGTTATTATCTAGGTAGTTTGTGTATTGAGAGTACAATCATTCCCCATTTCCCAAACACATAGTCTACCAATTTTGAACATTTTTTTCCAGGCAAGTATGAGGGAGTTATGGTGGATTTCAACCCAATGGAGCAATTTATTACAAGACATCCAACATTCATATCACTATCCCTGATGAATGACTGAGACATAGAAGAATTTGTTCTGCTATGGAAATAGTAACTTAAAACCAGTCAAAAAGGGTATAACTGAATTATTTTTTTTCTTTCTGACAGGATTTGGGTCATCTAAAAATTATTCAGAACATATCACGGAATGAATGAGCACTCATGGCAATTAGGAAAGTACCACTTAATTAACCAGTTTTTAAAAATCATTTAAAAATTATGCTGTTCTAAAACAGGCCATTAGTTAATTGGCTATCAATTTTGTAAATGTTAAAGGCAGTTTTAATATAATAAGCTTTCATAAAAGAAACATTGTCTCTTGAAGGAGGGTCAGAAAATAATTTTATGTCTTGATATAGATCTTAAAAGTAAAATATCATCATAGATCTATCTTTTTGTCCATGCCAATATAAATAAAATATTAACAGATGGGTTTCAAAGAAATACAAAAATTGACATAATAAATCAATTATGCATATCTATATACTTGATATCTATCTGTATCTCTATTCATTCTATCATGTTATTATTTACTTCAAATAGTTTTCTTTGTTCATACATTTAAATTTTTGGAGGTAATTTCACCAAATGGATTTCATAAGAGATAGACCTGGTTTAAGGATTGGATCTACTTGGACTACAAACAGTTCTCTGGCAAAAGTCTTTCTACTACTTGCCATTAACTACGTATGCTTAATTTGTCCTTCCTCCTGCTTCTCTGAACTTCACAAGTGTTCAAGAGAGTCAGACTACTCAGAGCTAAGACAATACAGCAAAATCCAATCCAATCCAATCATTTATTTGCTTACTCCTAATGAACAAAATCCTGCCAAACTAAAGTTATAACCCTTCACCATAATAGATATACCGTACAAATTATAGGATGTGGCTACCTTGAACCTCTTTCCACTCCTTCAGCCAGCTTAGGACTGTGCAGGTCTTTTAATTTGGGCTTTTCTGTGTTACTTCCCTGAGAGAGCTCTGTGCTTCCAAGATTCTTCTCCACTGCTTCTCAGGTGCATATTCCATCACGTCCATGAAATAAAAAGTTAATGTATAGCTTGAGAAGTGTCTATGAGATTCCTGAGCACTTGCTATCCATTGTTCTACTTTTTTTTTTTTTTTGGTCCTCTAAATTTACTTTGTGTGCTTTGATTTTTGACAGGCTTTTAAGGTAAAGATGAAAAAGTCAACTGTCACTTATCTCTGAAAACTCTGGGCAAGATATTGTTGCAGGAGAATAAAAGTTGGTGTACTGGAATGTGAATAGTGAGACAAAATCACACTTCCAGCAAACCCACACATAAAATTTGGAAACGTATTTAGAAACGTATTTAGAAAGCCAAAGTTTGCCCATACCATAAGAAGACAGCAGTTCCATTGTCCTTCTCTTGATTGCATCAGATGAAGTGGGGAAAGAAAACTACAACAGGAGATCCTGGTTTTTTAGTTCTGCAGGAAGTAAAACTATAGGTTAGCATTATACTTATTATCATAGTCCTGCAGGAAGTAAAACCAGGATTTATATTCTTTATCCTTCACAGTCAATGTTCCAACCAGAATGAGCAAAAAAAAAAAAAAGATTATTACCCATCTACTTTTTATATCTGGGAACCAGAATTTGGAGATAGAAATAGAGAATTTGAAGATAGGGGGTTTGCCAATAAATCTCACAAAGAGGCTGTTTCGTAATAACTATTTGTGAGCTTAAATAATTCTTCTATAGATTATGCCACAAATATTCCTCCTCCATCTAATGCAGTATCCAGCCAATCTGTGATCAAAACACTTTTCTAGCTTTATTTCATACCAAAGCCACAGTACACTTATCGCTTCATGAAATGTTATTTTGTCTAGTTGCTGCCTAGCACTGATTCTTCTGCAGTATTAAATACAAATCAGCAAGCCCATAAAGCTGTAAAGAATGGAAATAAATAGTTTATAGCAGTTTTCTAAGTAGCAATGTTTACCATCTAATACATCAAGCCTCCATTATAATTATCTGCTATACAATTTCACTCAGATTTTATGCATCAATCCCTCCCTCCCAAAACCTTGATGAAACTACAACTTTCACGGGCACGCTCAAATGCAATAAATAATTACAAATTACAGCAGTCTTCGGTTATCTGACCCATGCTAGCTCTTCATTAATAACTCTGCAATACAGAAATGATTCACCACATGAATTTATTTCCAGGAGAAGCTTTTTGATACAGGCATGGATGTCAGACAAATTCTTTCACCAAGAAATTGGAAAGGACAGAATGTTTCATTTACAAGCATAACATAAAGAAGATTTCTGATACTGAAAACCATGTCTTCCATTTATATTTTCCCTCCATATTCAAAAGGTTGATAATTTGTTTATCTTAAATTAATAACTATATTTAACATTTGGTATAGACAACTATAGCTTAGATAAATGAATGAGAATTATAAACTCACCAGTAACTTAAGAGAATTGTTTGAGGCAATGTCTTCTCTACCTTGTAGAAAAATTAGGATTAGCAGCAACAACACAGGCCTGGAAGTTCATAATGTCAGCAGCCATTCATTTTTTTTTAAATCAAGGATTGATTTAAATCAATCTGTGATGAAGATGATAGTCCAATTTCTGTATTTAAAAAAACAAATTAAAAGAAAGTAAAAAATAAAATCTACTGATTCTAGGGTACACGTACATTTCAGCAAGGGGGGAAAAGTACCTTTCCCTCTCTTCCTCATTGAAGGCCAAAATATCACCCATTGTTGTGTGACTTGCTGTGTTATGGATATCCACCTGTGACTCCAGAGGATGTGAGTATGAAGATAACTGATTCAACTGACTCACCGTATGCATCTTTGAATGTATCTAGTCTTCTTTGTTCAGCACAACTCAGGACTTGATGGCAGCTGTTAATCTGATTCATCATAACTAGCCCTTATAATGATTTCAGTAATAATGATTTCAGACCATAAATGTTGTTCATTCTCATAGAATCTTAAGAGTTAGAAAACACCTTAGAGGTGTCTAATCCAATATCCTGCTCAGTGCAAAATTCACTAAAGTTCCTCTGATAGTATCCAATATTTTGCTTGAAGATCTCCACTAAAGGTTAAATCATTGTTGAGGCGTACTCCACTGACTGGCAATTGTATAGACAAGAATCTCCTGACATCTATCCTGAATTTACTGATCTTTAAATTTAACTGAGAGGAGCAACACAAAATAAATCTTCTCCCTATTCTCTATAATAACTGTTGAGATATTTGAAGACTATCATACTTCCCTCAGCCTCTTCTGGGAGCTAAACTGATATTTTGATCATTCCTCATACAGCTTGGTTTCCAGATCTTCCCCATCAGGCTAGTCCTCCTTTGAAATTGCTGCAATTCATTACTGACTCTACTGTACTATGGTACCTAGAACCAAATGCAGTAAACCAAATGTCCGTGAAGCCCAGAAGAGATATCAGTTGAGGTGCCAGCTTTGGCTTCAGTTTCATTGTAGATATATTCTCTGTGTTTTCAACTATCATACCTATCAGTTATAGTATGACAGGTCTGCTTCAATTTCTTCTTAACTGTCTTACTCCTGTAAAAGTTTCCATGTTTTCTTGCAATAGAAGACAACTTAGTAATTCTTGAAAACAGTAATAGTGCCTCTGAAATTTTATAATCTGTACTTAAGTTAGGTTTAGACATTTTTACAAAAATGTTCAAAGTCATTGTCTTTCAGATTATACATGTTGAACTTGAAAGATGATTATGATGCTTTCTTTCATTGGCATATTTTTGTATGTTTATTCGCTGAATATTATCCCTCACATAGGTTTCCTTCTTTCCATTTATTTCAAAATAATTACCTGCATGGTAGATTGGATTAAGAAACAGACTTCTCTAAAATCTTCCAGCATTGTGAGAGTGGATTTGGACTTGGGTCATCTATCTTCGACTCCGATATCTTGATCATTAAGTTCAGAAAATATTAAGGGGTAAATATGAGATGCTGTCTAGTACAGCTATAGTATTATGAAGTATTAAGTGCTACTAGAAACACAGTAGAGACTAGTATTGTGCAAATCACTAAAAATCCTGTCTGCTGTACAGTACTCCAATGTGATATGTTCTTTTTTGTCCTTTAGGAAATGTAGAAAATTTTGTAACCATTTACATTTGCAATGCAACATATTGAAAACTTTCTATGTATGTCCCTTAATATACTTAACTATTCATGTAAATTGCCCAGAACATTTTAATGCAAATCATTCTGGTTTTTATTCTTTGATATGTAAACTATCTTAGTGAAAGTATTAAAAATGCAACTTTCTCTAATGTAGACTCTCTCTCTCTCTCTCTCTCTCTCTCTCTCTCTCTCTCTCTCAAAATGTAATTATCTTTGTCTCTATTCGGTCTTCATTAGAATTTAGTCCTTATAGCACAGTTACATTTCTATTTTTCAGTAGACTATTTGGCACATCGCTAAGTGAATAGAAAAGAAATCCATATATCTCTACATCCATTTCAAAAGTCACTGAGGACATTATAAATATCAGAGCAAAAAAGCAACAACAGAGAAAGACCCAAATTGTCTGTTTAATTGTCTTTTGTAGTTCAAATCAAAGTTCCACTCTCCTAAGCTATCTGGAGATGAGCAGACAGCACTGCTAACAAATATATCCTTGTCTTCCCTTTCCATGGCACAAGTGATATATTGCTTTGAAAAGTGCATGGATCTCAGAAACTTATTTTGTTATGGTTCAAGATCAAATCCCAAAGTTCCACACAATATAGAATCTGAAATTGTATTTTCACTTTCAGCAACTTTAAGGCTAGACAGATTAAATGACTGCTTCTGTCTCTCTAGGATTTTAAAATGGTCGGGATTGATTTTTCTACTTGAAGTTTAGAACTAGTTAGATGCAATTTCCACCCCTTAGGGGAGAAAAAATGCTGTAGTGAGAGTTGTTCCTAGTGTCATATAGGATTTTTTAAAAAGGAATTTTAGTCACAAAACCTTACTCTTGTATTAGCTGATGAGAAGCTGTTAATCCACACAGAAGCAATTTAACAAATATCTGAAACTCACCTGCAAGGGATACATTAAAGTTCCATTTTCTACATCGAATATATAAAAAATGTTTCTGCATAATAGAAAGGGGAAATAAATAGATCCTTCCTTTTGCAATCTAATTTTGTAATATTGTGGCATGCTCCAGCTCAATTTAAGGGTGCTAAATTCTATTGTCTCTAAGAGTTTCATACAGTATCTTGGGAACTAACATATTTACCCACTTATAAAGTCTATTCCACTTTGAAAGAATTCACTTCATGAGTTGACTGTCCATAAACCAGCATACTAAGATTGTTTTCATATAGAGTCTTAAAGTAAAGTATAAAGTGAGTCTTATAGCCCTTAAGTGCAACCCCTATGATTTTTTGTTTAGCATCTATGAGCAATGTAAACCATGGTTTATGGCTTAACATGATATATGAATGCAGGCATTGTGGCTTATTTAACAAAATATATAATCCCTGCACATTATATCTGTCAAGTAAGAACGGCAATATCTATTAAGCCATGAAGAATGGATGATATTTATTGCCTGTATTGGAATGTAGCTGTTCCTATGATCTGTTCATATAACCATTTTTCCCCTCTTGTTTGAACATTAGATAGGTTTACTCAGTCTTCCTTGGCACAGTTGTGGTTTTTGGGAACTTAGTGCTCTGAACATTAGCTGTCAAATATGACAGATGTCAGCAGATAGGGTAGTGAGGATGAAGTAGGTACTAGTTAGGAGATACAATAGAGAGAAAGAAACAACCAAGCAATAGTACTGAGCTTTCAGTATTACTTCATTGTTGCAGACAGAATCGCCTTGGAAAAGGAGGCATAGAGGGTTAGGTAAGAAGAATTGAAACTGCATGTTCCCCTAAATGAGAACAAAAAGAAAAAAGAGGAATAATTTGGGAAGAGAAATAAAACATAGTTCACTGAAAACAGCTTCCTCAAACGATTTACTTTGCTTTCCAGTGTTTAGATCCTTAATCTTGAGCACTGGTTCTACTTATGGACATACTTTAAGAAGGGTTTAAGAAGCTCTAAAGAGAAGCAACAATATTGATCAGAGAACTAGAAACTATGAGCTATGAGAAAGTGTTGAAGAATTAAATATGTTTGACATTGAAAAGAAATTACTGAGAGGAGAGAGGAGAATATCTAAAAGTGTTATACAGAAGACAATATATTTTGTATCACTGCAGAATGAAGGATGTGGAATAAGGGATTTAAGGCAGAATCCAGGTGATTATTGGGAAAAAAAATTCTACCTGAGAAGTTTAGCCATAGAACCAAACCACAAAGGAGGTGAAACCTACCAGGTCTCACAGTAAAGTTTCCCTCCAACTAATATCATACCTTACCACCGCCATTCCATATTTATGTCCAGGTAATTATTTTATTTTATTTTTATTTGATTTATTTGATTTGGCAATCGCTTACAAGATAATAGGTATAAGTATATACATAGTTATGAATACATCAAATGGGTACATATAAGAAAAATAAACAATAGGACAGAGACAGTAGGCATGTTGGTGCGCTTATGCATTAACAATTAACAAATGAAATTTTAATATTAGAGCCAGAACTAGGTCATCTGGATGTGAAATGACTTGGGCAATCTTAAACCTTGCTTTGGAGTATAGCCACCACTGAAGTACTTCAAGAAGTGTTAAGATCATTGCATCCTAGCCTGGTGCAATTTAGTTTCACAAGGACATGTTCATTATTTTAGAGCTTCTCTCAAATCAGTAAAATGCTATGCTGATAACCCAACACAACCATTCGTATCAAGCCTTGTATACAGGATCAGGGGAACACATGGACTGTTGCTTTGCAGGCAACTGCCAACTGCTAGCCAATTCTAGCAATCATATGCTGCTAAAATGGGACAGGAAGGTAAAGGAACTATGAGAAATAGACTTATGGAACCCTACTAAAAATACCAGTCAATTGTATGAGGTCTAACTATGTGAATAAATAGCAACTAGATCACAGTTGGGCCATTCAGTTATTCTGGTTCCTTAGACAAATATAAGCAAAATTCCTGTTAATGATCCAACAAGATTCATTCTGTCTCTGCATTAACTGCAGTTTCAGTTAAAAAGATTTGGTCATTACCGCTACTTGACAGCCTCCCAGCTTTCTCATTTGCTTGGCCTGGATCTACATAGTTGCAACACAAGTACCACCCCCTCATGTAACTACTGATGAAAAGCAGTAGAAGATTTGCTCAATAATATCCTTGTAACCCTGCTGCTAGCAATGGGACATTAAGTTGTATACAGATAATGAGAACACTGGGAATAAGAAGGTAGGCTAGGGTTTATTAGATAATAAATTATCAGTGCATAAAAACTCCTCTGTAGTTTTCTTTTCTCTCCTCCCATGCTGCCTTGTCTAAAATCTCAGGAATGTGGTGACCACATACACTGAAGAGGCTACATGTATTAAAGCTCCATTGTCATAGTTTACTATTTGATTTGAGGGAATAATGGATTTTTTTTTACTTGTCACTTTATTATCACTGCTTTATAAACTTGTCTTGCCTTTATTCATCACATTTATTCATTCTATTTAAATGGCTGCCTATCTCACTAAAAACTGACTCTGTGTGATGTACAATAAGACTATAAAACAATTGACAGAAAAATTAAAAACCAGAAATATTAAGAGTGGTTAACAACAATGATACCACCTCAGTATTTTGCTGGTTCCCTGGGGCCCCAAGCCTGATGGCATAACCAGGGTTTGTGGCACTTACAGAAAATTAACAAGGATGGGGCCAGTCTCATTTTGGGGAGGAGAGGAGGATATTATATAAGGCAAGTTTCATGGCAAGAAAGGCCCCAGCTCCTGCGACCTGTAGTTTCCTAGAAGATGGGACCTGCAACATGTTTTTTCTGCCAGATCTGATGGGACAGACTAAGGCAGGGCTGTCAAACTTGTGGCCTATAGGCTGGATGCATTATGTGCTGGCCACGCCCACACCCAGTTTAGTGAAGGGGGGGAAAGTCCCCATATGTCATGTGATGATGCCAAAACAACATGATAAGTCCCAGTCCAGTTCCTCAGGCCCCACAGATTCAATCAATCCCAGATAAAGGCAAGACTGCTCCCCAAGACCCTGGACCTACATATAAGAATGGAAATAATCTCATATTTCTGTTAAAATCTCTGTTGAAATTAAAGACTTGTCCCTAAGTTTGTGTTGACACAATCGTTTTGAATATTTTCTCAAATTTTTTCCCCAGGAAAGTTTTTCTACAGTAAACAGAAAGCTATGGAATTGTAGGCTTGATTGATCACATGACCTTGGGACCCAGCAACAGCTATAAATATCAACCAGTTTCTAAGCATCTGAATTTTGAATCTGAGAATTGTTTCTTATTCTGAATAAATGTTGTCTAAATTTAGAACAAGTCTATTTAAAATGAATTAAAGTTAATAGCTACCCTTCTTCTAATAAAAACCAACCTCTTCTTATTTCTCTAGATATTTCTTGACCCTTTCTGAGGGCAAAACTCTCCCAGAGTAGCTTATAAAAATACATCATTAAGACTAAAACTCAATAAATGCAATAAGATATAATTAAAAATAATAAGGCAAAAAATTTCATGAAGCCATACAGCATTTATTATCGAACACATTAAGCTCAGCAACACATGCAATGCCCATCCACAATATAAAAAACATCTTCAGAGCACATCTGTAGCTAGCACACAAACTGTTCTTTTCTTGGATTTATGTCACTTTGATTTTAAACTGGCTTAAGAAAATCTTCTCAAGCTTCCCTGCCTAGCAAGTTCTATCTGGCAGGCTTGATATGCTCTAAGTCCAGGGGTGGGATTCTACCAGTTCGCACCTATTTTCTAGAACCAGTTGTTAACATTCTAAGCAGTTCGGAGAACCAGTTGTTAGAAGAAATTACTGGCCTAATCCTGTAAGGAAGGCAGGAAGGAAACATTCTGGTGTTGCTTACGGAAACTGCCCCTCCGTTAACCCTTAGTTCTTGGCAGGACTAGACTTCCTGTCTCAGGAACATCTCTGGAGTTTTTTTCCCCTTTTTTGTTGGTACTTTGCTTGTGTGCAGTGACCATTTAAAATTACAATGGCACTGAAAAAAATGACTTATGACCATTTTTCACACTTATGACTGTTGCAGCATCCCCACAGTCATGAGAGGCCAGGCGAGGAGATGCGTGCCTCAATCTGAGTGATATTGAGTTGGTCACACCGAGCCAATAACATGAGTTTACTTTTCTGACACCATTGTTCTTTCTTCTTTCCTGTGATGTTTTTGTTTGTGTGCATGTTGTGATTTAACAATTCTAAGCTGCCCAGAGTCGTAAGGAGTCAAATTGTACATTATTTACTAATACTATTACTGTTGTTATTAATAATAATACACCCTGTGCAGACAAACATAATTTGTCAATAACTTGCGAAGTCTTAAATCTGAACAGCAGGCTACACAAATTCTCCTACTGGATGAAGAAGAAAGGATCTCAAGAAAAAGATTTAGTAATACTGATGCAAGGGAAGTGAGAAGTTCAGTGCTCAGCAGAGCCTCTCACTTGAAATATATTAAAATATTGCTAAAACTTAGTTGACTTCCATTTTTTAAAAAAGAATACATCCTACTATTCTAATGTATATGCAGAACTATGAGCAAACACAGTAACATTTTTAATGAATCTTTCTTAACACATGTCTGCAGATTCTTTATTGTTCTCTTTCAAATGAGTCAACCTTTGGTAAAATTATCAGTGCTCTTTGGATTCAGTGTAAATCAATGATGATTCATATGCTACCTCTCATATTCATTTCCAATTATATATCAAGTGAGAAACTACAGAACTAATAACCTGTACCATTACACCATTTGCCCTAATATATTAATAATCTGTTTCCAATATTACTGTATGTTATGTAGCAACTGCTTTTTATAAATATCACCTTAGTGTTTTGAAACATAGTTTGTATACCAGTTTGAAAAGAGAAGTCCAAGCTAATAATACAGCAGATAACCTTCTAATTTGCAGTTATAAACAATCCCTCAGGCCTGGAAAATATTTTTTATTTATTTATTTGACTTGTCAATTGCTTACAAGATAATAGGTATAAGTATAAGCATAGTTATGAATACATGGATTCATATAAGAAAATAAAAGAAACAATAGGACAGGGACAGAAGGCACTTTGGTGCGCTTATGCATGCCCCCTACAGACCTCTTAGGAAAGGGGTGAGGTCAATGGTAGACAGTCTAAGGTTAAAGTTTTTGGGGTTTGAGGAAAAAACCAGAGTCATCCAGACGTTGACCACTCTGTTGCTGAAGTCGTATTTTCTGCAATCAAGTTTGGTGCAATTAACCATGAGTTTGTATCTATTGTGTGCTCTTGTATTGTTATGGCTGAAGCTGAAGTATTCATTGATAGGTAGGACATTGCAATGTATGATTTTATATACTATACTTAGATTGGACCGAAGGCGGCATAGTTCTAGGTTTTCTAGGTCTTGAATTTCAAGTCTGGTGGCGTAAGGTATTCTGCAATGAGTAGAGGAGTGGTGAACTCTTCTTTTGAAATATTTCTGGACTTTCTCTACTATGTTAATATCAGATACGTAATGTGGGTTCCAGACTGATGAGCTGTATTCAAGTATTGGTCTAGCAAGTGTATGCTCTAGTTAGTAGTGTGATATTACCAGAGAAAAAGCTACATAGGATTAGGTTAACAACTCTCAATGCCTTTTTGGCTATGTAGTTACAGTGGGCTCTAGCACTTAGATCATTTGAGATGAGTACTCCAAGGTCCATGACAGAGTTTGGATCATCAACAAGGTCTTGACTATTCAGCTTGTATTTTATTTTCTGATATTTTTTTTGCCAATATGTAAGACAGAGCATTTATTTGTTGAGATTTGAAGTTGCCATTTGTTTGACCATTCTGATACATAGTCGAAGTCTTTTTGAAGGGTAGCAGAAATATTGTAACTGCCCTTTAAAGAAGATAGTTTAGATATGAGAAAGTTTTAGACATGCTCAAAGATTTAATTGACTACTATAAAATTATGGGAGTCTAATATTGGAAATGACCTAAAGGACATTTTTCATTAAAGTAGAGCTTCATAACTTGTGAATGGGTGCAATATGGAAAAGAAACATTGAATATCATACAGTAGCAGCACTTTGTGGAAGCTGGAGAGAAAAGCGGCCAGAAAAGCAGCTTGAAAAGCAAAAGTGTGACAAATGCGAGCGGAAAGGCGTGATCGTTAGAGCGAAAGTGTGGATTATAGCTTTTGAAAGGGAAATCCTTGGGAGAGAGGAAGAACATTGGAAACCAGGAGATTGGAGGACTTGAATTTGTGAGTGATTTGGTATTTGGGACTAACTTTTTGACAATATTGGAGAAGAATGAGGCGACGGAGGAGGAAGAACTGCGGCACTGAAAGTGACTTATTAACTCTCTGAACTGAGCGCAATAGGATTATTGGCTTTATTTAATACTGTTGGGAGGACAGATTGTTAAGCGATCAAGAAGAGATGACTATTGGATTTTGGAGGGAATAATAAGTGAAGGAGATTTGTATATTGAACTCAAAACCGGGAAAGGGAAAAAAGGAAAAAGAGGAAGGAGGAAGAGACCAACGGAAGGCTGGGAAGGATTGACTCCTTATTGCGATTAGTCAGCACATTATACCATTCGCTTCCCAGAGTGCTGGGAAGAAACTCAAAACTGAAACCTTTAGCTTGAAGACTGACTATAAAATTTATTTATTTTTTCTTATCACATCACTTTATTTGTTGGAATTTCTATTTGGTATTACTTTAATATTATCATCTTGGCACTATTTTTACAATTTGAACCTCTAGCTCCTTGCTTATTGACTTCCTGAAATTAAGGTAAACTTTTCTCTCTTCTCTTTTCCCATTTTTTCAGCCTTTCTCCTTCCTATCTTAACCCCTTAATAAGTTTGATAAATTTACTTATTTAAAGAAAAAAAAAAGGTATATTGTCCTTATAGATTTCAGTGACAATTGATTTGATTGTTTTAAATAGTAACAACAAAGAGTGAAAAATAGTGCTGATTTAGATTATTTAGAATATTTAAAATTAATTTTTAAAGTAGTAATTGGGTTGGATTTGATGTATTATTGGTGATCAATATTGATATTCGGTATATAAATTTATTATAAAGATTATTATATATTATTAGATAACCTTCTATAATATAGGAGTATAGACTGCCTATCTATATATTTGATTGAAGTATTAGAATAGAATTTTCACTTTAGGAGTCAAACACTGAATGGTGATCTGGGACAATATAACCAACATAGTGCAACAGCAAAAACAAATATTAAGAGAGATGACCTCCACGACAACTACGGCTTTGAAAACAGGAAGGAAGACCACTCCGACCCTAATGACTACTTTGACTTCTGCTTCACCAACAATCCAAAAAACTATTGAAGAATCTCTAATAGGGGAAAAACAGCCCAATGTCTCCAACGTTAACATACAAGCTACCCTACTATCCTTGCAAGAAGCAATGTCCAAGATGCAAGAAATAATGATTAAGAATCATAACGAAACCAGAGCGGACATTAGCGAATTAAAAGATGAGATGGGAAAGCTTAAAGTGGAAATGAAAGCAGACTTACTTAAGGTGGAGGATAAGATAGGGTCCCAAGAAGTTAAGATAAGAGAAATAGAGAGTAGGACAGAATGGATGGAGACAAATTTTGAAAGGATAGATGAAGAATTTAAAAATGCAATTAGAGAAACTGAAGACTCTCTGGTCCACCTCGAAATGGATAAAGCAGCGACATATTTAAGGTTTCAAAATGTGGCGGAAGCGAAAAATGAAGAACTAGAACAATTAATGGCAGAATTATTGGCTGAATTGTTAGGGAAAGAAAAAGATGATCTAATTAAAGAATTTGACAAGGTGTATAGGGTCAGCACAAGTTATGCTAGACGCCATAACTGCCCGAGAGAAATTCATATTCGTTTCACTAGGAGATGTGTGAGAGACTTAATTCTTAAAATGTCCAGAGAAGAAACAATAACATATAAAGGCAAAGAGATTATGATCCTAAAACAAATCCCAAGGAAAGTGAGGGTCATAAGACAGGATTATAAATTTTTGGCCAACTATTTAAATAAAAAAGGAATCCCTTTTAAATGGTTAATCCCGGAAGGGATGTTAATAACTTGGAAAGAGAGAAAAATCAAAATAGACTCTATAGAACAGGCCCAAGACTTTCATGATCAGCTAATAGGCACGGATGACCAATACACCAAGGAGGAAACTAAAAGGAAACCACAGGATGACCGTAATCGCCATAGAAACCAAAAAGAAGGACTTCCTCAAAATTTAGGGAACGATAAACCACAACCAGGGAGAGAAGAACCAATCTCACAACAACAGCAAGAAGAAAACCGAATTATCACTAGACAAAAAACTAAACAGACTTAGATAAATGGAGATAGGAAAGAAACTCCTCTCCATTAATATAAATGGTTTAAATTCAACATCTAAAAGAAAAAGGATATTAACTAAATTAATTAGACAAAACGCCGACATAATATGCCTACAAGAAACACACATTAGGAAAAATGATGAAAGATATCTAATTTGCCCGAAACTTGGAAAACTTTTTACAGCACCAGCAGACAAACATAAAAAGAAAGGAATTGCAATATTTGTGAAAGACGATGTAAAAGCAGAATTAATCTGGTTGGATCCGGAAGGAAGAACTCTGGTTATACAAATTTGGATTAATCATATTACATTTTTATTGGTAGCAATCTACGCGCCAAATGAAGAACAAGGGAAAATTTTTAAAGATCTTCATCAAAAAATAATAGGTTTCGAAAAAAGGAATATTTGCATGATAGGCGACTTCAACTCCATTGCTGATCATCAAAAAGACCATAGTAATGCGAATAAGAACAAGAAAGGGAAAAGAGAATTTTCTATGCCCTGTAAGGACATGATGAAAGAATTAAACTTAATAGATTTATGGAGAAAACTAAACCCAGAAGAGAAACAGTTTACATATTATTCCAATCCACACAAAATTTGGACCAGAATAGATATGGCCTGGATGGATGGGGAATTGGCTAATGAAATAAAAGAAATTAAAATCCTACCAAATGAATGGGCCGACCACAACCCAATACAATTAATTTGGAGAGATAGGAGAAAAACAAAGAAAAGATGGACACTAAATACTCAGTTAATAAATGAAGAAGAGTACATTAATAAGCTGAAAGAAGAATTAAATTATTTTCTAAAAGAAAATAATAATGAAGCAACCACGAAACAAAATATTTGGGATACAATGAAGGCAATTATAAGAGGAACAACAATCTCTTATAATGCCATGAGAAATAAAAGAATACATGCCCAACAAAATAAATTCCAACAACAAATTAAAGAATTAGAAATACAACTACAAAAATCCCCTAAAAACCAGAGAACACAAAATCAGTTAATAACAATTAAACATAAATTGAACTTACTTGAACAAGATAAAATAGAAGTTAATTTGAAAAGGTCCAAACAAACTTATTTTGAGTATGCTAATAAACCAGGAAGATGGTTATCCCATAAACTTAAAAAAGTGAAAGAAAAGAGATTGATACATCAACTAATGGATGAGAAAGGCATCTTACAACATGAGATAGAGAAGAAAAAAGATATCATTTACAACTATTTTCAAAGATTATATAAAAAGGAGGAAGTTAATGATGATAAAATAAGAACTTATTTAGAGGAGACGAATGACAAGGTAATTGGAGAGGAATGGATAGAATTATTGAATAAAGATATTACATGGTCTGAATTGAAGTCAGCAATGGAGAATCAAAGTAATAACAAATCTCCAGGACCAGATGGGATTCCGGCAGAACTATACAAAGCAATAATGGAACTAGTAGGACCACTGATACTGGAAGTGTTTAACGAGGTACTTCTGACAGCCAAGATGCCGGACTCGTGGAGGGGGGCGCTGATTTCGCTAATCCCGAAGGAGGATGCAGATCATAGATATATTAACAACTATAGACCAATTTCACTTTTAAATGCCGACTATAAATTATTTACTTCTATCATAGCTAATAGAGTAAAACAAGCTTTAAATCCACATATCCACGAAGATCAAAATGGATTTCTTCCGTCCCGACAAATAAAGAACAATTTAAGAACCGTTATCGATGTCCTAGAATACTATGAAGCCCATCCAGAGAAACAATCCGCACTCATGTTTTTAGATGCTGAGAAAGCATTTGACAACTTAAATTGGCACTTTTTAATTCAAAAAATTTACAATATGAGTCTTGGCACCAAATTCGAAAACATTATAACAACAATTTACAATACACAACAGGCTAATATACTAATTAATGGCGAACAAACAGGTCCAATAAATATAGAAAAAGGTGTTAGACAGGGCTGCCCTCTCTCACCTCTTCTTTTCATATTTGCCCTAGAATCACTTTTAACACGGATTAGACAAAATTCTGAAATTAAAGGAGTGAGGGTCAAATCAGAAGAATATAAACCAAGCGTTTGCTGATGATATGGTTTTCTTTTTGGAGGAACCTATGGAAAAAGGATATAATCTAATAAAAGAATTAGAATGATTTGGCGCAGTGGAAGGATTAAAAATTAATCGAAAAAAGATGAAATTAATGACCAAAAACTTAACAGAAAACCAGAAGGAAGAATTAGAAGCAATGATGGGGATACAGGTAACAAAAAGGGTCAAATATTTAGGAATATGGTTAACACCACAAGGTAAATCACTCAAAGAGAACAATTATGATAAATTACTTCAACAAACAAAGAAAGATTTAGAATCCTGGAATAAGCTGCAGCTCTCCCTATTGGGCAGGATTGCCTCGATTAAAATGAACATATTACCAAAATTTCTTTATTTATTCCAGACAATTCCAATTAAGTTGCCAAAAAAATTTTTTGAAGAATTAAATAAGATTACACTTAAATTTATTTGGCAGGGGAAAAAAGCCAGGATCAATGTAAAGGCCTTACAAGATGCAAAAAGTAGAGGGGTCTAGCTCTTCCAAATTGGGAATTATATTATTCGGCAGCTATATTATTATGGTTAAAAGACTGGGTGAACTTACTTAATAAAAGAATTTTAGCATTAGAAGGGCATGATCTCCAGAGAGGGTGGCATGCCTTCTTATGGGAAGTGGGGAAACCCAAGCAGTCTTATTTCCACAGACATCTTATTAGGGACTCATTATTAATTAATTGGAAAAAAAATATGCAAAAAACACTATCTAAAAATTCCGATCTGGCTATCAACAATGGAGGCAATGGTACACCCCAATAATTTGGACATAACAAAAATGATTAAATACAAAGGAACAGGGATTTAAAATTGATCAGTGGTTATATATTCAAATTCATAGCAGATACAAACAAGATATTAAAGACTTCGGAATTTATAACAAACTGCAGTATTTAAATAAAATTTTATTAGGATCAAACAAAAAGAACATATCTAAATTCTATAAATATTTACTGGAAGTAGAATTAGAACAAGAGATAGTCAAAGGGAACATGATAGCCTGGAGCAGGAATATCGGAAGAAGTATTACATTATCAGAATGGGAAAAGATTTGGAACAGAAATATCAAGATTACAAAATTGGCAGTGTATAAAGAAAATACATACAAAATGTTTTATAGATGGCACTTGCCCCCTTCGAGGTTGGCGAAAATGAACCCTAACACGAGTCCAAAATGCTGGAAATGTAAAAGCATAGAAGGAACCTTTTTTCACATGTGGTGGTCTTGCAAGGAAACCCAGAAATATTGGCAAAAAATCAGAAAATGGTTGGAGGAGATAACCAAAGAACAAATTGAATACAAACCAGAGTTCTTCCTACTAGGGATCTCTGACAAACATTTATCCAAAAAGATGAAATATGTAACAATTCATATTTTAACTGTGGCCAGATTAGCGTTCGCTCAGTGTTGGAAATCACCTTATACACCTACAGAACAAATGGTTATCCAGAAAATATGTGATTGTGCAGAAATGGACAAATTAACTATAGCACTTAAAAATAAAGAGCCTTCAACATTTTACGATACTTGGAACTCTTGGTATAATTGGTTAATCCAGAGATAAACTGCTTAAAAGACAATGGGTAATTTAAGCATAGATATCGATAAGATGTGCATATTCAAATTAAGTTAGGAGAATTGGATCTTGCAGACTGTCAAAAAGGATATTGTCTGTTTTTAAATGTATTCTTTTCATTTCTTTTTCTCTTTCTTTGTTTCTTCCTTTCTTTTATATCTCTCCTTCTCTTCTCTTTCCGGTTCGTAAGGCCGAGTGTTTTTTTTCTTCCTTTTTTGTGTATGTAATGTCGATATGTTTTTAATTGTAAATTTAATAAAATTTATTTTTTTTTAAAAAAAAAAAAGAATATCATACAGTAACAGAAAACATGCTGGAATTATGGCATTGTTGGTAGCTCAACAGGGAAAAAAATCCTACACATGTATCCTATGTGGTATGGATTGTGAGATAAAGCCAGATAACTTTACACGCAGCTTGGTTGACCAGAAATAACTGCTGTAGGCAAGGAGAAGGATGACAAAGACTATGTTTGGATGCTGTGTCCAGATTGTTTCAGGAGTCCAGTAGACAAGGCCAAAGACTTCCAGGTAGCCTCTTTCAGTGCCAAAACAAAAAGGCCAAAGATACAGAAAGGGGACCAATGACATGACCCAAAAAGGGATGAGAACAATTCATCAGTTCAGCAGTAGCATGAACCCAAAGAGTTTGGCTGGTAGACTGATAGTGGCGTCAGTGTGGGATTTAAGCAATTTTTGTGAGAAGAGGCAAGGAGGTCATGGCCCACTGGAGAAATGGTACACAGAAGACAAAAGCCAGCAGGGTGGTTGACTGTGGCCTGTACAGAATCAAGCACTGGCAGAAAACCTAACTAGCATGACCAACTGGTTGAGTGGAGCAATGGCAAAACAAGAAAGTCAGTCTCTTGTGGAAAAAAGGTTGGCCAGTGAAAATGGCTGGTGAAATTAAATAAAAGTAGAGGCAGGAATAGGATAGACAGCAATATAAAGCCACAAGTGAGGAAGGGAAGAAACCTTGCTGAAGGCCCCAGCTGGAACCAAAAACATGTCCAGCCAGTTGGACTAACTCAGCATCAATTGCCTAATGGTGGCCAGGATTGCTTGAAAGGAATGGAATATGAGGAAAAATCTAATTTCCTGCATCCAGCAGTTTGAACCCAACCAAATTCAAATCAACCCTTAGCAGATTAGCAAGCAATGTTTTGAGAATTTACAGGGAGTTAAAGTAACTAAATGAAGGGTAAATTGAAAAGTATTGGCAAACAGGAGGCAACAAACAAATCAATAAAATTAAACCATTTTGTTGTAAATAATAGATCATGCTTCAATTTGTAGAAGAAATTTTTTTATTTTGTACATGGTTTTTGTAATAAAAAGTAGCGGGTGGGGGGAAATCTAATGGGAATTGGTCTATGAGTTATCTAAGTTTGTGGCATTCCTCAAAGAACCCTTTCCTAAATCTCAAATCCCAGTCTAGCTGTTTTAATTACCTCTAAAATGTACCTAACACTCCAAGTTATCAAAAAAAGTTCCAAAGAAATTAATCTAAATAAATAAATGCACCTGGGATTGGATAGCAAACATACATTTCAAGAACTACCCCACTGCTTTGTTTTCAGGAGAGAAAATTAAATTACTAAAATCCTTCATTCTTATCTTTACTGATCTGAAAGTAAGTTCCACATAGTTTAATGGACTATACTTCAAAATAGTCATTAGAATGACTACGTGTCCATAAAAATTGAATTTGCTTTCTGTGGATCTAGGGTTCCATTTCCAGGTCATGAAAATACCAACTATAGATAAATTAGCTAGGCTTACTTTTTAATTGCATTTTTAAAAGCTTTACCCAGTTTTAATAGCGTACTAATTTAAGACTGTCAAAATTTTAACTCTGTACATTAGTATGGATGATTTGCTTCATTTCTTGAACAAAAAAAAGATATCCAAGACTATCATTACTAGTAACTATTTTTGTTTTTGGAAAAATATGCAATAAATCTAGAATTTAAAAATAGATAATTTATGCTTAAAGGTCATTTTCATTTTATCCCATACAGTAGTTGAATTCTCAGTGAGCAATGCAAAAAAAGAAAAAGAACAGTGTACATGGCAATTCTCAAAAGCAACTTATTCTTATTATTCTTGGTTTTTCATCCAAAATGTGCCTGCTGCTATTCCCCCACTTAACCTACCATCTGTTTTTACCCACAGTTTGAAATGTAAGGCTCCTATAGGCAGTTCAGAACTATAAAACATACAGGGGAAAATGCATTTATTATAGGTATCTCCCCATATTAATAATCCATGTAATAAACTGTACACGGGTACAACAAGATCCAAAGACATCCTGAAAAAATGGGCTATCTACCCTTTGTGATTGTGGTGACATGCAGACAGTAACACATACAATGTGTATACCTGATCGCTATACATTTGAAGACTTCATGGCAACATGACAGAATGCAATTAATGTTGCTAGTTTCTGGGAAACATTTGTTTAACTTGTCCTAATTTTAATCTTGCATTTTATGTTTTAAATTGTTTGTTGTATAGTATGCCCTATTTTAATTGTTGTGATGCTTCTGACATAAAAAAAACAAAGGAACAATCCATGAAACTATGAGGGGATTGCAGCTATACTTTTGAGATGTGTTATGGAGTTTTTTTCTACTCTGACAAAGACAAGGAGGAGGTGTGGGGGGGAGAAGAAGAGGATTATTTATTAAAAAAAGTGATAATACCCTCACAGATCCATAGCCAAGGATTTAGAGGTAGTCCTCAATTTACAACCACAAGTGACCCTGAGGATGCTGCAACTATCATAAGTATGAAAAACTGTCGTAAGTCATTTTTTTCATTGTAACTTCAATCAGTCATTAAATGAATTGTTGAAAGTCGAGGACTACCTGTAATACATTTATTTATTTAGCATGTGGCAGAATTAATTTCCCTGTGCTGTTTTGTAAAGTTCTGTTAATCTCCTAATCTTAGGATCTTTTAAGATCTTATACTATATCTATTACAGTGTGGACATGAGAATACTATTATATCTCTCTTCTAGAGATGATAAAGTTAGTACATCAAACCTGAACTTTGCCCAAGCAAAAGATGTTCGCAAAACCACAGCCACTGGGAAAGGTTTTCCAAGTATGTTTGAGTTACATAATTTTGAGCAGAAACTTAGACCTTTCTGTAGATCTGAGGTTGACTCACTTCTTTGGTTTTAATAGGCTTTTTCAAAGTTGATTGGGCTTAGACTTTGAGGAGAAAAGCCACAGGATTTTAAGTCTAAATTTATCCCAATTACCCAGGAACTTGAAAACTTACTCCACAGAGGTCTAGAGAACTCTTAAAACTTTTGTGTGATAAAAGTAGGTACCAAATGCAGTACTGTTTCACCCTTTGCTTTAAGCGGGGGGTGGGAAATACCCTTGAATGCCATCTGCCCTGTCTTGTGCCGTTTTCTTACGGAGTTTCATAAAACTAAGGAAAAAAGATGCCAAACAATACACAAAGCAATCAGTTTTTCATATAACCTGTCCTGGGAATCAAATCAAATTATGCCTTCAAATTATAAAGGCTACATAAAAATTTCCCAAGAACAAGTACCATATTTTTCTGTCTAAATGCTGAAGGACTAGAAAATTGCCTAAAGATGATCTACCTTTCTTAAATCTGGCTTGTTCCTTCACTTAAATGTTATCCTGCAGCATCCAGTCCACCAATTTCCAACAGACTTGCCTGAATAAAGCTTGCTTACAATACTCAGCAGACTGTGTGATAATTCACTAGATTTCCTTTGTTCCCCTTTGAATATAATGGGACAGTGATGGATTTGGTCCAGTCTGCTGGCTTCTAAAATGAATGGTGTATGTGAGTAAAAAGTTTGGGCAATATTGGAGCCCGCCAGCTAATATTTATCTTCAATAATTCTGCTGGAAATAAATCACTGTGGCTATATTACTTTTTAGCTAGAGAATAAGTTGTCTTAGAAGGAGATACAGAGGACTTGCTAGTAGCAACTTTACAGCATTACTTCAGAATGAGAATGTTCTATGGAGAAAAATGATAACAACAACAATACAATAAAAGAAGTGAACCTTTCAATAATAGCATTAATACAAGTTACAAAACTTTCAGTCCTGGCACAAACAATTATTAGAAAGATACATTTGAATATATGATCATATTAATGCTATGCAGTTCTATATATATATATACTTAAAATAAGTCTGCAGAAGGAGTCACTTTACGTAAGATGAACAGCAATATAAATTTGATTAATAAGTAAATAATCACCAGGCTATGAGAAAGTCTTTTTTTAAAACCTATCAAACAGAAGAAATGTATTTATTTATTTTCTATGTTTTTATACCGCTTTAGGCAGTATGATGGCTCACTGGGCTTGTCAGCTGCAAAGTCGACAATCCAGGTTCAAGATTGGAGTATCAAGCAACAGGGTGAGCACCCATCTTTGCCTCACTCCTGTCCACCTAGCACAGAGGTGTGAAACTCAAGGCCCGTAGGCCAAATCCGACCCATGGGTTGCTTAGATCTGGTCCATTGGGCCACCCTGAAAACAGCAAAGGACAGACCATGGTGCCTCTGCCTGTGAAAACAGAGCTTGTGCAGCCCCCTCCCCCCCAGGCTCGGTTTTCGGCCATGACAGCCTCCTGCAGTCCTCTGCCAGTGAAAATGGAGCTCAGGGGGACTGTGCATGGCCTCCTGAGCTCTGTTTTTGCTGGCAAAGGGCTGCAGGAGGACATCACAGCCAAAAATGGGGCCCAGGGGCCGCGCAAGCTCCGTTTTCACTGGCAGAGGGCTAGCAAAACAAAACAAAAGGAGAAATGTTTCCCCTTTTGCATTTGAGCAGGCAAGACAGGACATGAAAGGAGAAAGGGAAATAGGTAAGAAAAAAAATAAGGAAAGATTGGAATAGAGCAAGGAAGGAAGAAGAAAAATAGAATGAGGAGGAAAGGTAAAAGAAGAAAAGGAAGGAAGGAAGGAAGGAAGGAAGGAAGGAAGGAAGGAAGGAAGGAAGGAAGGAAGGAAGGAAGGAAGGAGATTATAATGAGAGTGAAGGAAGGTCTGACGGAAATCCTTCCTTAGCACTTTGCCACCACAAGTGCCCCTGATACGAGTGACATCGAATTGGCCATGCTCACTCTGATCACATCTACCCCAGCCATGCCTACCCCGCTACTTATATGGCTATATTGCTTAAAGAAATGCATCAGACGTATTTTTTTTCCTCCTAATTTATGAAGAGCTGGTACAGTTTTCACCTCATGGTGAAAAACAGCTGTGGTACACAAATATTAACATTGCAAACCTTTGTCTCAACACTACATCTCCACCTCTCCTGTTTATATCTTTGCACTTTGCATTATTACTGAAAATTTATATTCTCTTTGACATATCATTTACCTCAGTCTGCAGCTTCAAAATTGTCATGTCACTTTCTTTGCTATAGGGAATATCAGCTATAAATCAGTAGGTTGACTTCTATATCAGCTCTGAATAGGTAATATTCTTTCTTGCCATTTACTGTATTTTAAAATATCTAAACAGTTCCATACCCTCTAATGGGCCATTTGCAGGCAGCCTATATTACTCATATCAAGTAGTAGAAGATGCCTCTTTCTTAGTGCTCTGGTTACTATAGACAAACACCTTAAAGTATCCTCCAAAAACAGGATTTTAATGGAATTGTTTGCATTTCAAAACTGAAACATGGTGATGGATTAAATTATATGCATTTTTTTCCAGAAGGTTGGTCTGAGTTAGAATAATGTGGTACTCTCATTCAGATGTCTATGAATAACATGCAGCTCAAATGAATGGGAATTTAGAAAAATAAGCCATTTGCCAGCAGTGTTCTTTCTCCATGATGCCCTAGTGTTATTTTGTTTATTCTCTTTACTTCCAAAAAGAAACAATTATTGAACTTGAATAACTGCATCTTAACATATGTGGAATTATCGAACTGTGTCTACTTAACTATACTTGCCACAATTACAGGATCTATTTTGTATGGGATAATTATTTATCCATCCATTTTACTGCCCATTATTAGTGAGATAGTATTCTAGCCTGCCAGGTTTGCTAATGGAGCATGTTAACATCTCCATTAAATTCACATATATTTTCATTCACTCATCCCTAATACACATAGATTTTGTAAGGAATTTGCCATAATAAATGCAATTTAAATTATCCAAGAAATATTTTAAACTAAAATTTCCTTAATGCCATCCTTCGTTATTTTAATATTCAGATGTTGAGGGGAAGGGGTAGCAGTTTTTATTTTAAAAAATATATATTTTTCCTATTTAACTTTCAGAATCATGTTTTGTTTCAGAGGCTTTACTCATAAAATGTTTGATATTTTTTAATAAACATGTGCACAAGTGCACACTATTTAAATGCTACAATCCACACAATAGTAGAAACCATTTCAGTAGGTCTTGCAAATTGATTCTTCTCTTCCCCCACTCCATATGTATGTGTGCATATACATATACACAACACACAAAACAATTGAATTTTTCTTTCACACATCATCTATGCTGAAAATATCCCTGTAAGATGTCAGCAATGTTTTGAAATTCTAAAACAGATGGCATTCTAATCAGTTTTGAATGGCCAGATTCAATTAAAGGGGGTCTCTTTTTAGTATTTTACTACATTCATTTTCCAAACCTACAGTCAACTGTTGCACACAAAAGACATAAATACACATGTGAAGCTGCTTTATCTAAGGAGAATAGTTGGCACCTCTGTCTTTAACCAGGAATGTCAGGCTTCCATTCAGTCAGGACACTAGATCACAGGCCCGGAAATAGTTTGCCTGTAGTTTAGCTCTCATCTAGAACTGGCAGAAAATTTCCAGATGTAGTTGAATTAGAATCTTTTATTGTGGACCAAAATGAAGCCTAAAATATAACTGCTGATTAAACACTGCAATGCAAAAGTGTGAGGAGGAGGATATGTACTCTATATGTATGAGTGTGTATAACAGACACACATAACTGTATAAAAATAATCCTCGACTTACAATCATTTGAGGTTACAATAACATTGAAAAAGTTATGTATCACCATTTTTCACATTTATGACCATTGCAGTATGATACCCATGGTCACAAGCTCAAAATTCAGACTCACGGCAACTGGCATCTATTTATGACAGTTGCAATATTCCAGGGTTATGTGGTCAACTTTTGCAACCTTCTGACAAGCGAAGTCAATGGGAAAGCCACTTATTAATTTAACTGCAGTGATTCACTTAACAACAAGAAAGGTCATAAGATGGGCAAAACTCACTTAACAATTGTCTTGTCTAGCCACAGAAATTTTGGGCTCAATTGTGATTGTAAGTCAAGGACTATCTGTATACATGCTTACTGTATGACTCTTTCTCCAGCTTTTCCAAATTAATGGACATTTGCTGACTTACTTGGTGGACTGAAGAACCAATATCTGACAGAAAGTAACGCCCTGAGTTATCAAACAGACACACTGTCCAGCTTTGCTAACATATTATTTTGTAATATATAAGCATTCATATAAGCATAAGAGGGAAAGAAATACACTTAGGCGGTTAAACTGGAAAGTTTGTGAGCATGTACAATATTTATATAATTATTATTTCCTAAACTTATATGCTGCCCAACTCCCAACAACTCTGGGTGGTTATTAATTGTATTGATTTATCATTTTTAAAGTTATGCTGGCAATATTGAAAAGCAGAATAAACTTATAAGGTAGTCCTCCACTTACGACCACAACTGAGCCCAAAATTTATGTTGCTATGTGAAACATTTGTTAAGTGAGTTTCGCCCCATTTTACAACCTTTTTTGCCACAGTTGTTAAGTGAATCATTGCAGTTGTTAAGTTAATAAGTGAATCTGGCTTCCCCATTGACTTTGCTTGTCAGAAGGTCACAAAAGCTGATTACATGACCCTGGGACACTGCAACTATCATAAATATGAACCTGTTGCCAGGTACCCAAATTCTAATCACATGACAATGAGGATGCTGCAACGGTGGAAAACGTTCATAAACATGGAAAACGTTCATTAGTCACTTTTTTCAGTGCCATTGTAACATTGGTCACTAAATGAACTGTTTTAAGTTGAGGACTACCTGTATATAATTAACGTGTTATACAAAGAAGAAGAATGGTGTTTCTTTATGGACGTGTTCATTCTTCAAAGCAATATTTTGGATGGGATGTGAAAAGCTAATCTAGTCTGGAGTGTGCATGTGGTGTCATCCAGCTTGGCTGCTAGCCTGGGCAGGGGGGTCACGAAAGTGGCAGGTGTACACATGCACACACAGATTCATTTGCGTGAGCAGCAGGCACTTGTGCTTGCGTGCAAAGCTCCACTTGTGTGAGCAGAGGAGACTCACAAATGGAGCTTCGCAAGTGAGTGCAAGCACCCTCCGCTTGCATGAGTGGAGCTTTGTTAGGGAGCACAAGTGCCTCCCTCTCACTCAAGTGGAGCTTTGTGTGTGAGCACAAGCATCCCTTCACTCACATGAGAAGTGCGCATACTACCCATCTCTCCCACAGCCCAGTTTCACAGAAGACACAACCATTACCCAGGGGCTGCAACCCCTGATTTAAGACATCTACTTAAGCATATTTAAGCTAGAAGCTAGAAAAAGAGGCAGACAACAGAGAATGTAAATTAAAGGGGTCAAAGAAATTATCAGAAAGTCCATGAAAAAGCTGTGAGTTACTAATTAAGGCCTATGAAAATGTAAGCATTTGTCCATATAGTTACCAAGAGTAGAGCTCATTTCAGTGCCATTTAACTGACACCAAGTTATAAGTCATCTCTTTCAAGACAGGTCTCACTCTAATTTAAAATTTTCTGCATATTTTAATTCATTTCTTTGATTAAGGAAGAAAAGAGGAAATGTATCTATAGGCTGTAAGCATGATTTCACATCCTGGCTTAGAATTTTACAGCTATAAACATGTTTGAGTTTGTAAAAGGTATCACAACAAATTTACTGTCAGTTATTTGGTTCCAGTTTACAGTTCATGAAGGCCATGCAAAAAAAGGAGGGGTCTGAAACCAAATCCTCAAAGAAAACATTAAATTTGATTCTAGGATCAAACAACTCTTATGAATATTGGGTGTGAAATGCATTAAATGAGTGATTCTTGCTCTGAGGTAATGTTTTCCCAATTCCCAGCAAATCTTAAAGTTGCCAAATATGAGAAATGCTTCTCTAAGGAGAATTTATCTGTGGTATGACCCACTATTTCTACTACTGCAAAAAATGGAAGAGATTGTATCCATACAATTATGGATACAACCTGCATATTGGCCATTTGACACTGGTGCATGCTAATAATATCATTGTTCCTTGCCAGTGTCTCAGGCCTCCATGTACTATCTATTTAAGTCCTATCTGATGCAGATTCAGTAAGTTTATAGAAATCAAATTCCCCATGTACATGAATTTATTTGTGGATCTTTCCTACAGATTCACTGTTTTCATGCTGTGAACTTAAAACAAAAGTCTGGCTTCTCCACAGCAATGAACACTTTTTTACAAACTATCTGTTGTATATAGACATTTGCATACTCGTAATACTACGTTCCGATTGGACAATCACTACCGCCTAGCGATTGGTGGTTAACAACAGATTATGATTGGCCGCCTAAACGGCGGGAGGTTTAAAATGATGCCATTGGTTGCGAGTCGCGAGCAGCCGCTATAAAAGAGGCTGCCGCGGCTCGAGTTTAGTTGAAGTTACTGACAGTTAAATAAAGAGCTGAACTCAACTCCGGTCTCGGGTCTATCTTGTTCTGGCGATAGAACATTATCTTTAAGTCATAGTGATCTGACATATTGCTCAATTCCTATGTTTATTTTATATGGAGGGTTTAAATTAGAACCATAAAGCACTTCACTGCAATTTATTTTAGCCTCCTCAGATATGTTAAATCCATTTCCCAAGATGTTTTCACATTCCTTGAGGAAACTGGTAAACTTTGATCCTCCATATTCTTACCTGCAATTCCCATCCTATTCAAAAACACTCCCTCTCTCCCTCTCCCTCCCTCCCTCTTCCACCACCACCCCCCACACACACACAACATGAATTTGGTTAGACTTTTCAATAAAAAGGGATACAAGAAAAAACAGCGAGATTCTTGACTCAGCTGCACCCCTTAACTTTCTTAATTTTCACACGTTCATCTGGGAGGTCTCAAGGAGAGATGTACTAATGTTGGCTCAAACTCAAATATACAGGTTTTGGATAATCCAGGATAATCCTAATAGAAGAGGGTTTGAGCCAATATGTAGAGCTATTGTAATGTTTCATCCAACAGAGTCTACCTTCTCTTCTGCAGAACACATGCATACCAGGTGGAGAAAGACAAGATAGCACATACATCTTCTCTACCTACTCATTCAATTCAATGCCTCAAGAAAGCCTTCCTCTTTTTTCATAACAAACCTGTCTACTTTCAGAACAGAAAATAGAACTGTTGAGAACTGTTTTGATCACCTCCAGGAAAGAAAGGGAATCCAACAGAGAGTGAATTTTTGTTCTTCAAGAAAGACATAAGATTGTGTCTAGAAAAGTAATTGGGGAAATGAATTTAAGCAAGGAAAGTGCTAGAAGAAAATAAACTGAAAAGCTGCAAAACCTACTTTTTGCCCTGTCAGTAATCGAAAATTGTTTTTCCCAGGTAAAATTGACAGGTTATGAGTGACATAAATTTTCGGGGGTAGAATTCTACCATTCATTCTTTGTTCTATTTTGTGCATTTTGTTTTCTTCACATTTATATAATAACCTGTCACTGTTGTTTTGGAGGATCTCTATTCTAACTAGGAATATTTTAACCCACATGAAGTGGCAAGCTATAAAGTATTTCAGAACTACCAAAATCTGTCCAGAAATGGTTCCAAATGGGGGATAAAGGGAAGAGACACGACCTCTTAATTGAATTCAAGCTTTCCTTGAAAATGCACAGCACATACTGGGAAAATGCACATTACACATCCTGGGGAAAAACCTCAGAGACACTTGACCAAATTTCATCTTCCCGAGATGGGCATGGGGAAAAGTAAAAGTTTCTACTAGTGCAATTCTTCTGCTATTTCTATGCAATCCCTTCTTATCTTTCTTCTTCCTCTGTCTTTGGTTTTAGAAGCAAAGCACAAACTGAAGCTTAGGAACAGAGTGTCCTTACACAATAATGGTGTTTTTTTTTAAAAGAAGAACATAGCTTTATTTGAAAAAAAAATACTGGAACAATTCACAGGGGGCAGGTGCCCTGCACAATGAAACTTCAGCTATATCCACTATTTTTATTTTCCAGAATGCCTTTGGGCCTGCTCTATACTAATAAAAACATGGCTTGAATTTCACTGAGCAATATATTCTGGTTTTACATTTAACAAAGAGATTTCTTAAAGGAAAGAAAAAGAAAGTTGCTACAACAAACAGCACTGCTTTGCAATTCCCATGCCAGCCAATGACATTCATTCTGTTTACTGCTATTCTATGAATCCCCATCTGCCACCATCAGCCAGAGCCCCCGGCTCATGGAAAAGGGGAAGGGAGACTGATACTCTGTTTGTAATGATTTTCTTATGCAAAAAGCTAAAATATAATGAGTGTTTTGGTCGTTTAGGAGATTTAGCACCTCGGGTACATTTATTTCTGTTTTTGCTAGGCACTCCTATGTCTTAGATTTGTTTTTTGATCCTGTTTAAATTTGCACAGATGTCTCCAACTAGGTATTTTCAAGAGACTAATCACCAGTGTCCCTCAAGGAGATTAGAGGTGTTTTTTTTAAAAAAAAAAAAAGTTGTAACATATTCATGAACACCTCACAACATTATCTAGAGCAGGCTAATTAAGATCATGAAAATGGGAAATCTATTTGAAGTTAGATATTTAAAAATGAAATACCAGTATGTAAGGTTCAGAAAATAGTCCTGTTTAGAAAAAATATTGGAGCCAAATTAACCTTTGGTATTATGCCTCAGAGTTCAAATTACCGTAAGAGAAAGTGTCCAGTCAAAAAACACTTCGTTTAAAATTGTCTATATTTTGTTCCACTTTTCTATCAGTTATTTTCTTTGAAACAAGATAACCAAAGATGCTTTCAAATGGCTATAGCTCCATGTCAGGAAATGGGTTTTAAGTGGACTCAGTCACCACTGCAGTGAATACTCTGGAATCTGAAATTAGATTGGGGAGCTGCATGAAATAATATTTTTTCAGGCATAAATACAAAACATCTTAACATGATTCTTAACTTTTGGGATGGTTTTGGATAAATACAATGCTGTGGCAAATTTATACCAGTTGATTATAATAAAAGTTAGTAACAGAGGGTTTTGAAATTTCAACCTTGACAAAATGGTTAACAGGAAAAACAATAGTAATAAAAATATTACTATTGTTTTCCCTGTTAACCATCATTGTCATTAATATGGTATATACATATAATGGATCAATTATTTGCAAATAGATTTACTAGTTTAAAAAATTGGGGTGGGGGCTGTTTCACAAGGGTGGGAATATTAATATTAATCAATAGTATTCAATTAGGAGGGAATTACGTGTATATGAGTTGGTTTTTTTTTTAATGCACTTTTTAAATGTCCTGATTGTTTTGTGGGAGGGTTGTTATTGTTTTGAGTTTTGTATTTTAATTTCCTTTTGAATAAAATTAAAAAAATATTGTAAAAATGAATGTGAAACATTATGAGAAAGCTAGCATTCATCTCATGATGAGGGGTTTGTTTTGTTTTGTTTTTTTGTTTTGCAACATGCACAATTTTATCATCATCATGTTTATAAGTTCCTCCAAATGACTATCACAAAACTTTTCCTCTAGAATCAGATGAAATGTTTAAACAAGGCCAATAATCTGAAAACTTATTCTTCAGGGCATTTGATTATCTGAACAACTTGGAACCTCTGAGCATATCCTATGAAGGACTGGGGGCAGGAAAGTTGAAGTACGGGTATTATTATGTAGTAAGCAGGGGTGTGATTCTACCAATTCGCACCTATTGGCTAGAACCAGTTGTTAACATTCTAAGCAGTTCGGAGAACCGGTTGTTAGAAGAAATTATTGGCCTAATCCTGTAAGGAAGGCAGGATGGAAACATTCTGGTGTTGCTTACAGAAACTGCTTCTCCGTTAACCCTTATTACATTCTTGGCTAGACTTCCTGTCTCAGGTACTTCTCTGGAGTTTTTTTTTCCCCCTTCATTGGTACTGTGTGGAGTGACCATTCAAAGTTACAATGGCACTGAAAAAAGTGACTTATGACCATTTTTCACACTTACGACTGTTGCAGCATCCCTACAATTATGAGAGGCCAGGCGAGGAGATGCGTGCCTTGATGTGAGTGATATTGAGTTGGCCACGCCCAGCCAATAACATGACCACCCAGCCACGCCCACCACCTAAGCCATGCCCACAAAACCGGTTGTTAAAAAATTTGAATCCCACCCCTGAAAAAAACCCTTGGCAAGGTTTTTCAGAAGTGGTTTTAGAAAAAAACTATCCTGTAATCTGCAACTCTTACACTGCAAAAATATATGGACTACACAACTCGATCAGGGCAAAACAATAGAAGCAATCTACATAGACTTCTGTAAAGCCTTTGATTCAGTGGTACATGACAAACTACTACTAAAATTAAAATCTTATGGTATCTCTGGACAACTGCATAACTGAATAAAAGCATTCCTGTCAAACAGACAACAAATGGTCAAAATTGGGAGCATCCTATCTAATTCTGTACCTGTCAACAGTGGTGTCCCCCAAGGCAGTGTTCTAGGACCAACTCTTTTCATATTCTACATAAATGACCTCTGTGATCATATCAAGAGCAACTGTGTTCTCTTTGCTGATGATGTAAAGCTATTCAACACCACAGACAATACTGCTACCCCTCAAAAAGACCTCGACTATGTATCAGAATGGTCAAACAAATGGCAACTTCAAATCTCAACAAATAAATGCTCTGTCCTACATATTGGCAAAAAAAATCAGAAAATAAAATACAGGCTGAATAGTCAAGACCTTGTTGATGATCCAAACTCTGTCAAGGATCTTAGAGTACTCATCTCAAATGACCTAAGTCCTAGAGCCCACTGTAACTACATAGCCAAAAAAGCATTAAGAGTTGTTAACCTAATCTTACATAGCTTTTTCTCTGGTAATATTACACTAATAACTAGAGCATACAAAACATTTGCTCGACCAATACTTGAATACAGCTCATCAGTCTGGAACCCACATTACGTATCTGATATTAACACAGTTGAGAAAGTCCAGAAATATTTCAAAAGAAGAGTTCTCCACTCCTCTACTCATTGCAGAATACCTTATGCCACCAGACTCGAAATTCTAGAGCTAGAAAACTAGAACTATGCCGCCTTCGGTCCGATCTAAGTATAGTATATAAAATCATACATTGCAATGTCCTACCTGTCAATGAATACTTCAGCTTCAACCATAATAATACAAGAGCAAACAATAGATACAAACTCAAGGTTAATCACACCAAACTTGATTGCAGGAAATACAACTTCAGCAACAGAGTGGTCTATGTCTGGAATACTCTACCTGACTCTGTGTTTTTTTTCCCAAACCCCAAAATCTTTAACCTTAGACTGTCTACTATTGACCTCACCCCTTTCCTAAGAGCTCTGTAGGGGGCGTCTATAAGCGCACCAACTTGCCTACCGTCCCTGTCCTATTTTTTCTTTTATTTATTTTTTCTTATACGTATCCATGTATTCATAACTATGTTTTTACTTATACCTATTATCTTGCAAGCAATTGACAAATAAAAACCTATTTCCTGTATTCTTACTCATGTTTATACTTATATCTATTACCTTGTAAATGATTAACAAATCAAATAAATAAATAAAAATAAACACCAGAGTCTTTGTACCTAGAACTAGATCCTATCCTTATATTTGCACAAAGTTACAAATAGATATAATATTTTGGAACAGATAGGCAAACATATCCCAATACCTGTTTGCTTTTTTTATGTACAGTCAGCATAAAGATCTGAAAAGGGTATAAGGGTTTGATTGGATTACATCTACAAGGCATACAGAATTGGGAAGACTGGTGTATTAAGATGCTTATCATTTGAATGGTGTAGAAACTGTAGCCTTAAACTAGGCATGCTGTATTTGACAAATTCGTGGTTCAATTCTGTGCTTTTAATGTGACTTGGGATTTGGATTTTCTCTGTTTCTTACTCTGACACAACAGCTCCTGAACTGCTTGTTTTACTAATCCACATCACATGCAGCTGCACAGTTTCTTTTGCAATAATTGCCAAGAGCTGCTACTGGGATAAATTTACTATTCTGTTGGCTGTATTGCACATTAATAATTCAAATATATAGGATAATATATCAGATATACTTAAAATAGTGCAAACTTACCACATTTTTATGCAACTTCAGAATTGATGGCATGGCAATGTTTTAAATATATTCAAAATCTTATATATATTTAATGATTGCTGTACTTTGTCATAACATCCATTTTTAATTATCACTAATATTGGGTAAATTGCTATTATTCTTAAGATGGTTTTATGTACTGTCAAAGTAGTTAAATTACCACCATGCACTATTTTGGCAAGGATTACTCTAAATACGGAGATAATGTTATACTGCAGCAAGATGAGAGTTCACAGAGATTATCTGTAATTAGAGAGACATATGGGAAAAACTGAAGCTCCTTCCTGGCTTTTGAAGCAGTAAGTGAATTCAGATCTGGTTTACAAATGCATCCTAGCAAGTCCAATCTGCAATTTACTGATTTAGCCTCAAACTTTATTCTGCTTTGCCTTAGTTTCCACAAAATAGTATATTTTGCAGGAAATATATTTATTTATTTCAGGAAGGGGTCAAGCTATTTTCTAAAGCGCCTGTAGGCCAGACAAGGAACAATGGATGGAAACTGAACAGGGAGAGATTTAACCTGAAAATAAGGAGAAACTTTCTGACAGTGAGAACAATCAACCAATGGAACAGCTTGCCTTTGGAAGTTGTAGGAGCTTCATCACTTGAGACTTTCAAGAAGAGATTGGATTGCCATTTGTCAGAAATGGTGTAGGGTCTCCTGCTTGGGCAGGGGATTGGACTAGATGACATACAAGGTCCCTTGGAACTCTGATTATCTGATTATCTTTGGTTTAATAACTATTTTTAACATAGCCATGATTTCATAAACAAGTTTCTGATATCTGTCTCCTCTTATTTAATCTGCAATGTTCATAGTCTATAAAATTTAGCGAAGCAATTTTGAAAATTGGACATACTGAACCAGGGCATCCAAGTGCTATATAAACATTTTACAAAAATCTATAATACTAGAAAGAGAAAAGTTGTGATGGATGGATGAATAGATGGATGGATGGATGGATGGATGGATGGATGGATAGATAGATAGATAGATAGATAGATAGATAGATAGATAGATAGATAGATAGATAGATAGATAGATAGATAGATAGATGGTATCTCTGGACAACTGAATAACTGGATAGAAGCATTCCTGTCAAACAGACAACAAATGGTCAAAATCGGGAGCGTCCTATCAAATCCAGTACCTGTCAATAGTGGTGTCCCCCAGGGCAGTGTTCTAGGACCAACTCTCTTCATACTCTACATAAACGACCTCTGTGATCATATTAAGAGCAATTGCGTTCTCTTCGCTGATGATGTAAAGCTGTTCAATACCACAGACAATACTGCTACCCTACAAAAAGATCTTGACTATGTATCTGAATGGTCAAACAAATGGCAACTTCAAATCTCAACAAATAAATGCTCTGTCTTACATATTGGCAAAAAAAATCAGAAAATAAAATACAAGCTGAATAGTCAAGATCTTGTTGATGACCCAAGCTCTGTAAAGGACCTTGGAATACTCACCTCTAATGATCTAAGTGCTAGAGCCCACTGCAACTACATAGCCAAAAAGGCATTAAGAGTTGTTAACCTAATCCTACGTAGTTTTTTTCTGGTAATATCACACTACTAACCAGAGCATACAAAACATTTGCTAGACCAATACTCGAATACAGTTCATCAGTCTGGAACCCTCATTACGTATCTGATATTAGCACAATTGAGAAAGTCCAGAAATATTTCACAAGAAGAGTTCTCCACTCTTCTACTCGTTGTAGAATACCTTATGCCACCAGACTTGAAATTCTAAAACTAGAAAACCTTGAATTACGCCGTCTTCGGTCTGACTTAAGCATGGTATATAAAATCATACATTGCAATGTCCTACCTGTCAATGAATACTTCAGCTTCAACCATAACAACACAAGAGCACACAATAGATACAAACTCAAAGTAAACCGCACCAAACTTGATTGCAGGAAATACGACTTCAGCAATAGAGTGGTCAATGTCTGGAATACTCTACCCGACTCTGTAGTTTCTTCCCCAAACCCCAAAAACTTTAACCTTAGACTGTCTACTATTGACCTCACCCCTTTCCTAAGAGGTCTGTAGGGGGCGTGCATAAGCGCACCATCGTGCCTACCGTCCCTGTCCTATTGTTTCTCTTATTCTTTTATTTTTCTTATATGTACCCATTTCATGTATTCACAACTATGTATACACTTATACTTATTATCTTGTAAACAATTGACAAATCAAATAAATAAATAAATAAAAAATAAAATAAATAGATAGATAGATAGATAGATAGATAGATAGATAGATAGATAGATAGAATATACTGAATGTTTATTCCTAATTTATATGATATTAAATGTGGAATAAGTTATATGAAAAGGTTTCTTTGGATGCTGATAATATATCTTTGACACACTTTGAGTATTTTCAGATATGCATATGCTTTTCAACTGCATACGTACTAATATGGAACTTTACAAAAATTGATTCTCCACATCTTTCTAATTACCGAGTCTTGACATTGGAAAAATAAAATTATTGATGCAAACACTCAATAGACTGAAAAACTGATGTCACTTGTGACTTAATGAATGCTTTACAAGTATAGATTATTAATAGTTGGTTTTAATGAAATATATAATATATTATTGCATATGTTAATTATACAATCATATACAATTATACAACCAGCCCAGCACACCAGCCCCCCCCCACCAGATCGGCAGCTCCGATCACACACTGCTTGCACTGGCATGAAGCCGAAAGCACCAGCCTGAGGATGGCAAGTGGGACCTCACCAAAACGTCACCAAGATACTCTTAATCTTACACGGGAAAAGACCCAAACAAACCTAGACCTACATATATATGTATGTGTGTGTGTGTGTTTTCTTAAGTTTTCGCGGGTACTTACATGTATGGTATTCAGCTTTGTTCGGGTATTTTCCCACGTCATTATAGTTGTGCTTTTAAAGTTGTAGCAACATTTTGGCAGAATCTCTCTCTCTCTCTCTATCTCTATCTATCTATCTATCTATCTATGTCTATGTCTATGTCTATGTCTATATCTATATCTATATCTATATCTATATCTATATCTATATCTATATCTATATCTATATCTATATCTATATCTATATCTATCTATCTATCTATCTATCTATCTATCTATCTATCTATCTATCTATCTATCTATCTATCTATCTATCTATATCTATATTTATCTATCTATCTATCTATCTATCTATCTATCTATCTATCTATCTATCTATCTATCTATCTATCTATCTATCTATCTATCTTTCTATCTATCTATATCTATCTATCTATCTATCTATCTATCTATCTATCTATCTATCTATCTATCTATACATACATACATACATACATACATACATACATACACACACACACACACACACACACACACACATATATATGTATGTATGTATGTATGTATGTATGTATGTATGTATGTATGTTTATATATATATTCGGCAGAATCTATATATAATCTATAAAGCACAACTATAATGACATGGGAAAATACCTGAACACAGCTGAATACCATATATATATATGGTAGATGAACACAATTCAGAAGCCTGATGACGGCAGATGAGATTCTGCCGAAACGTTGCTACAACTTTAAAAGCACAACTATAATGACGTGGGAAAATACCCGAAAAAAACTGAATACCATACATATAAATACCCGCAAAAACGTAAGAAAACATTTAGATAGATAGATAGATAGATAGATAGATAGATAGATAGATAGATAGATAGATAGATAGATATGGATATGGATATGGATATGGATATGGATATGGATATGGATATGGATATGGATATGGATATGGATATGGATATGGATAGATATAAATATAGATATAGATATAGATATAGATATAGATGTGGATCTTTGGTTATTCGGGTTTTCTCCCGTGTAAGATTGGAAGTATCTAGGCAACGTTTCGATGAAGTCTCATTCATCATCTTCAGGCTTGTGTCTTCCACTCTGTGCTTCTCAGAGTGATGTGAGCTTGCAGCTGCTTCTTCCTTTTAACTGCTAGTGGGGGTGTGACTTGATTGGGTGGGGGCTTGGCTGTGTTCTGATTGGTTGGGGGTTGGCCGTGTTCTGATTGGCTGGAGGTGTGTTCTGTTCAGGTGGGGGCTTGGTTGTGCTCAGGTTAGTCTTAGTTGCTGGGGGATTTGAGCTGGTGAGCTGTGATCTTGCTGTTTGGCTTCGAGTTCGTGGTCGTGCCGCATCTTCATGTTGGGGGTCAGTTCGCTTCATGTATGGCTTGGAGGGGTTTGAAGTGGGTAGTGATGCAGCTGCAGTGCGACTTCTGGTCCGTGGTCGTGTCTCATCTTCTGTGTGGGTGTGAGTCTGCTTTTTACGTGGAAGTGTGGTGGTGGCATCTTGTGTGGCCCTGGTGGGTGTGGGTCTGGTGTCATTCTTCATGTTAGGTACTCGTCTGTTCATGAGGGCGGGCCTACCAGCCATTTGGAAACCTGCCCTCATGAACAGACGAGTGCCTAACATGAAGAATGATACCAGACCGACACCCACCAGGGCCACACAAGATGCCACCACCACACTTCCACGTAAAAAGCAGACTCACACCCACACAGAAGATGAGACAGTTAACAAAATTTTGATTACTGGGCAAACCCACTTCAAGTTTGGGTTTGATACAAAAAAAGCTAGGCACCCTACCTCAGTCTCTTCAATCAAAAGCGTCAAGGTAAGCCTTTCCACTTTCCCTGTCTTTAGTTCAGTGGAAATGCTTTCTGCACACATCATCAACAGCCAGCAAAGTGGCTGATTCAATGAGGTGTGGCAGTTCTGATAAGGCACTAAAAGGTGGGCAACTGTTTTTCACTTAATGGAACTATACCAAGGAGTCATTTTGTCAAGAGTTGATAGAAGCAAAACACTCCCCTGAGACTTTGCACAGGCAAAGTGAAAAGATTTATGTGTGTATTCAGCTGTTTCCTTGAACTGATGCACATTTTGTTTGCATCCACACTGAGTTATTATTGGGCTTCATTCTTTGTCAAGAATAGGACGTTTGCAATTATTCATTTCTGAAAGCAAATTAGCAAGTTTTGTATTTTCGTCAATGTTTTTGGCTGGCAACTGTATTTTAATTAAACTCTATTTTGAATAAGAAATAAGGGAAGCCAATAGTATTGGTTTAACTACCGTCTTACAGTATTTGTTTCCAAACTAACACAAGAAAAATCCTTTTTAATTCTCATTCCCAGTGTGAAAATTAAGGAACAGAGAAATCGGGGGGGGGGATCTTAGTTTCTGCAAATCTGCTGTTCCATATTCACTGTTATTTGCATTGACTTGGTTAGCAGCTGAAATACATAAGTTCCATTGCTGTTCAGGTCACAAAGAAGAGGGAGAAAAAACAGTTTGCCTCTGGCATAGCTGAAATATAAGTAGGTGCTTGAAAGAGAGGGTTTTGATATTTTGTCATTCAAGTGTCATTCATTTCCCAAGGCCTTTGGCTTTAGCAGCCCTATTACTAAACCAAATGTTCCAGTCTCAAAGCACATTAGTACATGCTGTATTCTGCAAATCGTTAAGTAATAGGAGAAAATTAATTGACACTAGCCAATTACTAGTCTAAATTTCTCTGTGGATTGGGTACATGACAGAAAAGCACTGAGACCTTAGCATCCTTCAGATTCATAGATACTCGCAAGCTGGCCTTACGTAACCAATCTATGTTGTTGCTATTAGGAAGATGTGGCCTTGTACTTTTTTCCTCCTTTTTGCTTTTGTATCTTCATTTCATTGCATTCCCCTTACGTATATATTAAATTAAGAAGATATGGTGAAGATCCAGAAGTATTTTGCTAGGCCAAAAATTGCAATTGTTGTGGTCCACCTACAGCCTGTGGAGATGGCAGCAGAGTCAGACAGTGGGGAAGAACATGGGCCAGCCCAGGAGTCTGGGGAGGACTCAGACAAGGGTCCTGCATCAGATACAGAGATGGGGCCAGGGCCATCTAGGAGTTATATGCTGACTCTGGAGCCTCCAGAATCTGACAGCAATGAAGCAGAGGAACAAGGGGAGCCTGTTCCCAGTGTGCGCATGTGCAGAGCTGCCAGAAGGCAAGAACAATTAAGACAAAAGGGGCAATTCGGAAGTAAGGCTTGGAGGTGATTGGCCTTCCCATAAGACATAAAGGAAGAGCAGAGGGAAATGGACTTTTGCAGGAAGCAGCTTTGTTCATACTGATCGGTTTGAAACCTGAAGCTCTGTGTTGAATTTGTGCTCCATTTGGCCTTGTATAACTAATTGGAAATTTAGTCGTTGGCAGCATTTCAAGGAAGATGAAGGTGCGTGCTTATCAGACTTATCCTGAAGGACTTTGGCAGACTTCCATAGGATTATTTACAAACTGTTTGAGACTCATTAAGGGCTGTGAATGACTAAAATTCACAACCATTGAAATAAAGAAAACAGGGTTGTGGAATTGACATGTGTTTGTTAGTATCTCCATAAGCCTTGGTCAGAACAGCAATTCAGTGATAAGAAAAGTAAAGTTTTATACTTAGGCAAGAAAAATCAAATGCATAGGTATAGAATAGGTAGTACCTTACTCACAGCAGTAACTGTGAGAGGGGTCTAGGAGTCCTAATGGACAATTATCATGGGCCCCAAAATAAGCATCAGGTCCTATTTTGAGGGGATGTTTTACCCACTTACTTTAGGACCACCACAGCCAGGCCTCCCATGGCGTGACACCTGTCGCACCACTGCCTGACTTCTTCTGTGACTGCTCGCAGCCAGACACTGCACAGCTTGTTGCGCAGGTGCCGCTGCACTCAACAGGAGGATGTGTGGTGCATTGTGCTGCTCCATGTGTGAGTGGCAGCACAGTGTGTAATATGCCACACAGTGTCCTTCCACAAATGTCAGCACCGGAGCAGCGAGCCATGCATCATCTTGCCATGAGCTGCAGCACTGGCACAACGAGAGACATGGTGTCCTGCTGCAAGCAGCGGCACCGGTTTGATGAGCCATGCAGCACGTGGCCACACGAGGCTGCAGAAAAACTCAGGCAGCAGCATGACAGGTGTCGGGGCATGAGAGGCCTGACTGCAGCTATCCTAAGGTAAGCAGGTGCAAGGTGCATGGAGCAGCTCCACTCTCACACTCCTACCCTAGCTTGATTTTTACACATGCACTTCATCCCACCTCATACAACCAGGTAATGGGTGGGGCTTAACTAGGGCTTATATTTGGGACAGGGCTTATATTAGGTGCAGGTGTGAAAATTGAGCTAGGGCTTGTTTTGGGGGTAGGTCATAATTTCAGGGAAACACGGTATTTAAATATGAACCAGCTGCTTTGCTACAGTTGTCAAAAAAGCCAGTGCAGTCCTAGGCTGTATCAACATAGTGATATATTAAGATAACGTGAAGTGTTTGTACTAGTTAGTACTGCTTTGGTAATACGATACTTGGAATACTGCATCCAGTTTTGATTCCTACAATACAAAAAAGATGTTGAAACTCTAGAAAGAGTGCAGAGAAGAACAACAAAGATGATTTGGGTGCTGAAGCCTAAAGCATATGATGAAGGAACTGGCTATGTCTAGTTTAATGAACAGAAGGATTGGGGTGACATGATTAGTCTTCCAGTTTTGAGGGGCTGTCACAGAGAAAAGAGGGTCCACCTATTCTCCAAAGCACCTGAAGTCAGGGTGAGAAGTAACAAATGAAAACATATCAAAGACAAAAGCAACATAGAACTTTGGAGAAATTTCCTGACATTTAAAACAACTAATCAGTGGAATGGCTTGCCTCCAGAAGTTTTGGATGCTCCTTCACTGGAGTTTTTCAAGAAGACGTTGGACAACCATTTGTCTGGAATGGTAAAGGGTCTCCCTTTTGAGCAGGGGATTAGAACAGAAGGTCCCTTCCTATTCTGTTATTTTTATATATCTACCTAGGAAGTTGTTCCATGATGGTATAAGTTTTCAACTTTTGTATCAACTTAGAATTATTTAACTTGTTTATGGAAAAGTATGAAGGAATTAGCAATTCCCTACCTTGCACCATTGCCTGTATCTCAAGTCAATATAGTTGCCTGATTTCCCCACAAGGTAAATTGAATGGGCCCAGACTGAGGAGGGGCCTTAAACTTTAACACAGTTTAAAAGGATGTTTCACCCCAAGGGCTTGGGGTGAGATGAAGGTTGTGTAAGGGAAGAAAGAAAAAGTATTATCAGGAAATGTTTGATTTAAATAAAATAGTTCCAAGTTCCAAGCTTTGGGGAGTGGGGTTGGGTTTTTTTTTCAACTGTTTTTATTATAAACTTCTGGGGATCTTTGTTACAGAGAACCTAGAAATACAGGTAACTAATAAATAATTTTAATGTACATCTTCATAGCAATCTTATAAAATAGATTAGAAGATGCAGTGACTATGTCAACATCACTCACTAAATTTTGTAGTTGAATATACTCTGATCCTAAGCCAAAAACTGCAACACATACTGGAGACCAATAATGAAGGTAAAACCTGCCCTGTCTGTATCTACAGTCCTTGTTTATTAATAAAAAAAATATCAACTATTCTAATGGATGTAAGAATATACTTACTAAAGGTAAAAATTGCTCTACGATGTAGGGTTATTTCATTAAAATGTTTAAAAGCTTAATGTTTCAGACTGATAAAATTGAATGTCAGCTGAGAGAGAAAACTCTGCCTTTCTTCTCATTGTAATACAATATGATCAAATGAATATGCTTTAAAACATTATTTCAAGGGAGAAGGGAATTTGGTAGAAATTCTCATGGATAGAATGGAGTGTGCTTGCACTTATTATGAGGTGGGCAAGGAACATGTTTGAATGTCCTGCATTTCATCTTCCTTAGGTGTAATTACTTTTCTTTCATACCTACATTTTGAATAAGCTACCACAGAAAATCATTACAGAAGGAATTGCAACGTTTGCTATCAGTGCAAGAAGCTTTTCTTATTTCTTTAGCAGTAATCCATCATAGTTTCTTTGATGAAATTCTCTTTCTTATGCCCTGTCTTTAATGGAGCTGAAGGAAAAACCTTCCCTCTCTCCAAATTGAGTAAATTAGAGCTCTGAAACCATTTGGTTGGAAGATTACTATGAGTGGTTTCCAGTTTAATTCACACCCAGAATCCCATGTCCGAGATTAGGGCAAGAAAACACATTATTCAGTTCAGCTAGAAAAACATATTGTTCAATATTTATTTATTTACTTACTTAGCAGCAGCAAGCTAGCAAAACTGGAATAAAAGGCAGGTAAAAGCAGGGAAAGAAAAAAGATAAAGTCTTGAACAACAAAGAAAAGATAAAAGGACGAGAGCTTAAAGTCAACAATATATTATTTATATCAGGAGTTTTCAAATGTTTCAAGGCTGTGGAACCTGTTAGTTTTTGAAAAAGAACAACTTTCAGAATATCCCATCAACAGGCAAAACTCTAGTGACAGAGAATTGTCTGTGTTTGAGTGAATTCTTTTGTTTCATGGAACCACCATCAAGTTCTCATGGAACTCAGTTGTACGAACCCCCTCTACCCAGAGTAAAATATTATTTATACTTAATATTAAAAAGAGGCAGAATAGAATATTTCCCCTGAAGGAGAAGAGGAGAGACAACTTCTTAAAGGCAGAAAGCAACCCCAGTTTTCCTACTATAGGAAAACAGCCTCAAGCAGAAATCTGAAGAGGCTAGTCTTTAGGAATGGATATTTTATATCCATTCAGAAAGCTGGGCCACTCTATTCATGAGCAAAGAGCAGCCAGAAACTCCAAGGAACTGGTCAAGATTAGCTCAGACAAATACAACATGTAGGATTTGCATTTCCCCCTTTTCCTGTAGAGCCAGCTATAACCTCTACATGACCCCATAGGAATCTGGCAATAGCCATTAAAATATTAAAGGACATAGTCTTGCAAACATCTCAATCACAAAGCCCCAAAGAATGTATAAAAGCCCACCTACTCTCAACCCCATTTTGTCAATCATCCCAGAAACATGCTGCTTTCACTGAAGTTTCTGGCTTCCAAATAAATAGAGACTTTCTTTCCTGCAGCATGCTCCATTTTACTTCAGCATCTTTCTCCTGGATTGGAACTGAACCTCCTGCATTCTACACCATGAAAGAAACAATTTGGTAGACATGGATGACATTATTTTAATCCACAGTCATTTAATAGGGAAACAACATAAAGTAATCTTTCAGCATATTTTCCTTACAACACTACCAAGAGAAGTCCTCAGAAGATATGTTTTTTAAACTTCTGGTCAAGATGACATTTTTGTCAAATGTTCATCATTATTCTTTGGCATCCTCTGCAATACGCAGATTCTAATAACCATGGAATTGCCACTATAGCTGCTTTCACTTTAGCTGGAACAAGAAACAGATGGTTATTTTCTGCTTTGATTTCTTCTTAGGGACTGTTTGTTTTTCTAGATGACACTCAAAAAACTTCTACCATCTCTTCCTTTCTGAGAAAAAAAGTTCAAGAGCCAGTGAGAAAAATGTCCATACATTTGGAGATGTAGGAAGATAATAAAATTATTCACTATGCTATACTGTAAGCATTAAGAAAATAATATTTTAGATTATGGAAAGCCTATGAATGTATCATTAATTTATTTACAGAAAACTGATACAATCTTCTAAATAAAACATTTCCCATAGAATGCAATCATTGCCAGGTCAGTTTACATGTGATTAGAATTCCTGAAGAAACAGAAGAGAGATTATTGTCCTCTTTATGAAAGCTCCAATACATGAACTGTGGGTTTTGAAAACAATTAACTATATGTTACAGAATGGGACAACTCACCACAGCCAACTCATTGTAGGACAACTCACCATGGGACAATTTAACAATTCAATTATTTAAAATAAATTTAAAAATATTTTAATTTTTGTCATTCACATTTCCACATTCCAGTTTGTCCTTTTCATATAAGTGACAAGTCTTGGTCATGTATTGGGAAGTTCCACATATTTTCCATAAGGAGCAACATTTTTCCAGAAGGCATAAACCATTCAAGTGATTAAATAGGTAGACTGCAAATCTTGCATAATTTTTCAAGATTATACCAAATTTGTTCAATAATTTAGAACAAAGTTTAAAATAACAAGAAATGTTGCCTGGGAGAAGAAAGATCAACATTTCGTCAGATCTCCAGCTGTCTTTCTTTTGAAATTATCAAATAGCACTTAGATATCACATCATAATTATGTGGAAAGAAAAAAATGTCCTGTCACATTAAGTTCATGTTCAAGTTCTTTTGGAGAAACATTAAAAACATTTCAGTGCTCTGTTTTTGTTCTTTTCTCAAGGCTTGGCTTGACCTTGGCTACAGGGAAAGATCACAAATTGCCATTTTTTTCATAGCTTTTTAAAGTTGACTTTTTTTAAAAAATGCCTTTGTGTACGAACTATATATTTTAGGAAGTTTATCTACCCACACAACCTCATCAGTTCATGTAATGTTAATAATCTTCATTATGATTAGTTTTTTATTCTGTATGGCAATATTAAAGATGCTTTGCAGATGATTACTAATTATGATGGAATATAGATTTTGTTGCTAATTTTATCATTTTATTTAATTTTTAATTGTTTTACTTCTCTCACTTTGCAGCTGAACCCAGAAAACTATTCGGTAAAAAATAGAAATTCATTTTTTTTTCCTACAAGACATTTATATTCTTTCAAAAGCTAAGCTTTCACATAAAACCTGTGTGAGAGACTACATGAAAAACTACAGCTTTGTTCCTTAAGCCAGCCATCTTGTAAATTCTCAGGATTCTTTTTTTTTTGCCATGTATGTGTATACATTTGAACTAGACTGTGATGTGTCTTATATGTGTGTATATGGTATATGCATAATGCTTATCCTTTGAAACCTGAAGGCAATAAATTTTCATTTTAATGTATGCTGATTAGCATAACACTTAAAGTGACAATAAAGTTTTATTCTATTAATAATTCCATCTTCAGTTGAACAGTATGTTGTCTGGGTACAAGTATCTTTGCTGAACAGTAATCAAAATGTGCGACATCATTCATTACATTGATATGAATTCTACAATATTAATATAGTAATATTCAACATATTAATTCTACAATATTCAATAGTAATATTCAATATACTAATCATAATAATTGCTTATCTCTTTTAACATATCTTCTTTATTTTGTTGCCCTATTTCCCTGTTTCTAACTTCCATTTTTGTTGTTTAACCATTGACAAAATACATCCCATGTCATGTAATATTCAGTTTGCTCTTTCTTCTTAATTGCAAGTGTTAATCTGTTCTTTTCTGCACATTCCAATATTTTCCTAATCACATTCTCATCTGTAGGTATCTCTTCACTCTTCCAGCTTTGTGCAAATACAATTCTAGAAGCAGTTAATATATGGATAACTAAATATGCATTTTCCTTACTATATTTTTCAGGTAGAATCCCCAATAGAAATATGTCTGGCTTTAAATCAATATGCTTTTTTATCATTTTTTCCAACCACGTATGCATTTTTGTCCAGTTTTTTTTTTTTTTTTTTTTTGCTTTTGGGCAGGTCCACCACATATGATAATATGACCCAGGTACCTGGTGGCACTACCAGCATTTAGCCGATTTATCTTTAAACATCTTTGCCAACCGCACTGGCGCTATGATGACACGTAGTCTCTCAAAATAACCCAAAACCCAAAACATATATTAAAGTCTGGTAAGGCCTTCAACTTAACTTCACTGTTTTATTAGGCACAGTTTAAAGTCACAAAAGTAAATAATGAGGCAAACAGAAAACCAAAACAAACCGCATTGATGAGAGTTCTGAAGCAAGCTGAGATAACTAATCAGAAACTCCAGGAAAATAACTGAGAAAAGTCCATGGGAAGAACGCCAGCAAAGATAAACCTCTTTCAAGGTAAACACTAATTGACTTCAGCAATTCTAACTGTGCAGTTGCAAACTTATATACATAGCTCCCACCTGCAAGCCACGAGGAGGATCATGGTAATCTCCTCTTGAGGAGACCTCGCTTTTCCCTGATCCTCTCCTCCCTGCGTGACCTAGGATGGATAGGGGATGGGCCTGGATCCTCCTCTGACTGCTCAGCCGGCCTCTGCCCTTCCCCAGTCTTCTCTACCACCTCTGGAGCCACATTCCCACTCCCTGTTGGCTGTTCCTCCTCTTCCTCAGAGTCAGACTCCACCAGGGGCATGACAGGTGCAAAATGCCATCTATAAAATATCTTATACAAATTTTATTTGTATGTAGTTGACATTGTTAACTACACTGTCCCACAATTTTTGCCATTTGTATAATTGTATAATCAAAATGTTTGGCCCATACTATCATTGTTTCCTTAGTCTATTCTATTCATGAAGAGCAATTGTAAACTTACAAAAGATACTGCAATTTTGATTTGCAGATTTTCCAAATTGATTGCTATTTCATATGAAGAAGGCTCATAATATTTATGGCCAGGTTGGGTGAACAATTTTAAGGATTCCTGAATCTGTATGACTTAACTATAAAGTTTGGCAGTGGTTTGCTCTCCAAGCTTGTTTCAATTTAGTTTCTGAACATTTCATTAGCAGACTAGGTAACTTCATCAGCAGGATCTTGTTGTCCTATACTCCTTAGTTTATAATGTCTTGTGTGCTAGTGTGGCCAGTTGGTCGTGTGATTGGTTGTTCATTTGGAACTATATTTAAAATCTGAGCAGTTGATTGGTTCTCTTTTTGATTGGCTGTTCAAATGAAAACAAAATGTGTCTAATGAAACATTCAGAAACTAAACTGAAAAAAGCTTGGAGGGCAAACCATTGCCAAAATCTAAACCCCGAGCTACAAGTATTTTCTATTAACTATAAATTATCCACTATAGTCTTTTAACTTCTGTATACTAAGTTAGCAAACCATGTATTGGGCAAATGCAATTTGAATCAATCTTTATAGAGAGAAAGAGAGCTCTTTCTTAAAGTGAAACTGCAATTTAATGGATTCCCATCTAGCAGATTTCAGGTACAACTGATTTCATTTCCATCCAGGTGTAACGCCCTTAAATATTGGGCAAATCTGTGACATCTGAAGCAGTCCAAGATGAGGCAGTTACTTTTTATCTTAATTTGACATGTGAGAAATTTATATGTCATTGTGCTCTTATGCAAATGATAAATTGCCATTATGACATACTTTCATGTTCAACAGATATCATTTGAAGTAATGGACATCCCACCTCCCAAAATTTAGATATTTGCCGTTGAAACAGAGAAGGTCAAGGGTCAGGGAGAGAGGGAATTGTTGTTCTCTGTAAGTATGGTCTTTTTCTCAACAGGCTTCCTGCTTATTCAAGTGCCAATCTTCAGATGGTTTGGTCATGGTCATGAATATAATGAAATATTTAAAAATTCAGTCTACAAAGATTTGAAGGCTAGAAAAGTTAAAAAGCTATTCAGTCCCTTTTAGATTTCATTCTATCTCTGCTATTTCTGAAGCCTCTCCACTCCAGGTGAAAATCATTAATAATATGATAATGTGAGTATTAGCTATGAAAAAGTAGTTCTATATTCATTAGGGATGGACAATTGATTGTCCAAAGGCATCACATGAGAAACTGGGGCTCTGGTAGAGGGTTGAACCAATAGAGTCATGAAGTGTAAGCATACAATATACACACATACACATAAATTGAAAAACAAATAGCAGTTGCCTGCAAAATAAATCCAATGCAGTTGTATTTTGTGCATGGTATATACTTATTTACATTTTAGTTCTAATTTCTGATTGACCTCAATGGGAAAGAAAGAAACAGCCATAAGACTGAATGTGGCCAGGGGCTGTAAAATGCCCAGGTGTGATATACATGCAAAGACAGATGAATATTACAGAGTCAGCATGGGGAAATGCCATACATAGGGGTTTATTCAACCTGATCAGTATCTTTCTAGGAATGGGGTATTTGTAAGGGAGCTTCAGTTTTAGCAGATTTTCAGAAAATAGAATCAGTTCCCATTCTGTCTCTAAAGAATGATTCCAGGATTTATTGAGAACCCTGGGGAGAAAAAGGTAGCAAAATCCTTGTGAATGTTTATGCTGTGATTATCTATCCTAGGGGAGAATACAGAGAGCAATTATGTCAAAGTGGTGTCATTCAGTTTCAGGGTTGTCAGGCCCAAGGGGAACCTGCCAGAAGTTATTTAGTCAGTCAGCAACTAAAATAAAAAAGTAGAAATGGTTCACCTTTATTGGTAAAGACAGCACTCCTAATCAAAAAGATATCAAGGAGAAGGAGGAAAAACAGAAATAGTGTCTATTCAGCAAACAAGGTGAATGGTTACAATCAAATCTGTGTCTGTACATTTTCTGTCTTACATTAAATGGATGAATCAGACATGTAAATTACACAATAAAGTTAATGAGGTCCTATGTGCATTAAAAAAAATAAGATATTCAAAAAAATGAATAAATCCAAGAGAGCATTTGAAGGGGACAGCTAGAGTTGTCATTACTCTTTCCATGTAATCATTTTTATCCTTCCAAATTTGAATGAACTGTCTCTGGATATATATTGTATGTAGTTTCAAAATATTTAGTAGTGTAATTTATATTCAAGAGATTAGCTGGAAAGCAGAACTATGTGTTTTAATGCCGGAGACTGAAATTATGCCAAAGTGACAGAGAGGTTCAAAATGCAACTGCTGGAAATGCATTGAGGCTACCCATTCATCAAGGATATAAGGAAATTCACCCAATGTAATGAAACTTGCCATTCTGAAAGTTCTTAATATCCAAAAAGTCATTGACAAGTAATTTCCTAAGGTGGATGGTTAAGAGAAGTATGTGAACCCAGTATTCATTTGAAGGCACTGAAGGACACCTTAGGCTAGATTACATTCTCCCAGTTCTTGGAGCATTAAACTTACCAGAGACCATTGTCTTACAGTTTCATTGTTAAGAGCTTCTGTATAGAGCGCTGGTAGGGCATCCTGGCTCCTATTTTGCTCCTTAGAGGAATTCTAAGGAGCCAATCCATTCACTTCTTTTTTCTACCATGACTTCACCATTGCTTCTTTAGAAGTCTGAACAATGTGCTCTTTACTTGCACATCTATGTTGTGGCAAGTGAAATTGGGCGTGAAGAATATTAGTATGAATCTAGAAAAATAGGCAACAATAACCAAGCTGTGACAGCCTTTAAATTCAAGCTGATCAATAGCTGTCCTATTACAAGGTCTATCCAGTAAGGATATGATAATTAATACATTGCTATACTGTGTACAAAGGATGTGGTGCTCAGTGGCTAAGATGCTGAACTTGTCAATCAGAAAGGTCAGCAGTTCACAGGTTTGAATCCCTAGCGCTGCATAATGGAGTGAGCTCCCATTACTTGTCCTAGCTTCTGCCAACCTAGCAGCTTGAAGACATGTAAAAATGCAAGTAAAAAAATAGGGACCACCTTGGTGGGAAGGTAACAGTGTTCCATGCACCCTGGGCATTTAGTCATGCCGGCCACATGACCACGGAGACATCTTCAGACAGCACTGGATCTTTGGCTTCGTAATGGAGATGAGCACTGCCCCCTAGAGCCAGAGATGACTAGCACATATGTGTAAGGAGAATCTTTATTTTTACCTGTATACTGTGTACATCTACATCTATTGCAAAAGGGACTGAACAGAACCTTGTCCTTTATGTGGCCACCTAGCTTGCAACTGAGACTCTGACAGTGAATTAAAACTCTCCCAAATCAGCAAAATATACCTGAATCTTCTCTGCAGGGATATAACTGCTTCTGGAGATCCTTGATTAAGTATCCACAATGGCAAAATCTTTCCCTGGACTATACTAGATTAAATCTTATCATATAGGTTAGGATATGATGGCAACATAAGTATTTTTCAACCTAACTCCTTGCTTCTAATTATGCTCACCAAAGGTTTATAGTCTGTGAATACCAAAAGATAATAGGCTGCATAAATGATTGTACAACATCATCATCATCATCATCACATGTTTAAGCACTAGCAAGACACTTCTTCACTGTTTATGTGCATCTTTTTCCTAATGGCATTCATGTAGACCTATGACATAGCAATAGCACCCCTTCAACCCTCTAGATCAGGGCTGTCAAACTCCTGGCCTGTGGGCTGGATGCATCATGCACTGGCCACACCCACGCCTGGTTTAGCAAAGGGGGGGGAAGTCCCAATATGTCATGTGATGCCACTGCGATGACATGCTCTAGATACTTGCTTCAGTACTATAATTGGCATGTTGGGAACCATATATTTGCACTGGTGTTATGTTGGAGGTTATGTGTACTATTGTCCATAAAGCTGCTTCTTAAGTCTACCCTCCCTCCCAGGATGTGGTGGACTACAGAAAGTTCAGTGAAGGTACATGTGTTGAGATGTCTGTCAGCTGAGATAATTTTATAATTCCTAGGAAATATCTCATCTCAGTTACATTTGTTGAGGGTGGTTGCATTTTTTTCAGAACCTGGTTTAATTTATTGCCCAAAGAAATCTATTTCAGAATGTCATTATTCAGCCTGAGACCTAATCCATGGAGAAGCTTTAAAATGATTTTAACTATTTTGTCGTATTCTCCATTAATATTCTATGTATGAATGCATCATCCAAGAAAACAATTACTGAGAAGCTGTGTCATCTACTGGAAAATCTTGGAAGCACCAGTTATATCAAAAGGCAATGATTGAAAACAGAATCTCCCATGGGGTGTGCCAGTTTGTCATTCTGATCTGTTAAAGGAATCTGACAAAAGCCATTTGAATCATCCAATTCAGAAAACCCCTCTGCTCCAATAACTTTGGAAATAAGACCATCCAGTGTTAGGCTTTCAAACCGCAGCTCAGAGGCAGTTGCAACTGGAGTAGCAGTTACCCGAATATATAAATAACTTTAGCTTTTTTCATATCAACACAAGTCTATATTTGATCATTATCCTGTTTTGTTTTCCACTTTTCAAAATGACTGTTGCTTGTTCTTTCTAACCCCATACAGGTTCTTTCTTCCAAATTTCTTCCATCTACTTCTTCATTTTGCGGTTACGTGAGTTCTGACTGCTTTGTCGTCTTGCTATTGTTGTGGGGAGCTAAGGCATCTATTAACTGCATTCTCTGAACTAATCCCTCATCTGAAATCCCAAATGCAAGCCAGTCTTTTTTCTTTTCAGAAAATTCATGGTATTTTGCTAGTTCATGCATACCTCTAATAAATGACTTTACTCCTTCTTTTGACTTCTGTATTCTTTGGAAAAAAACATGCCCGCTGATATTTTATATTCCTTTTATGGATAAATGGACACTGCATTTATCCAGTACTTCATTACCCACTTCATCAAAGGTGAAAGATTTATACAGTTGATGTGATTAGTTTCCTTCTCTATTGCCTCTAGCAGAAATTTGTGATTTTTTTTGAAGTTTTAAAAAAAATGCTTTCTTCCTGGAATGTGGAATCTGAAAGCTTCTGAAGCTGAAAAATGAGCCGAGGCATTATGAAGATGGGTGAAATGCAGGCGTTGGACACTATGTTGGTATTAAAGAAGGCACCAATAATTAAATAAGACTTAAATCATTTTTATTTATTCCATCACCACTGTACTCTGTATTGCTAAGATATAACAAAGTTGCTTAACCCATTTTCTGCTCTTCTTTTTTGTAATCAGTTTGTCTTTCTTAAACTCTGAACACTGCAATGTTTTTGTAAAACTTTAGTTTCCTTTATAGATTTGCATTTATGTTTAACTAATGTTTTTTTCTGGACTAACCTTTTCAAACATGAAACCAGCTAAAAGATTTTGTGACACAGTTCGAACTTCACATTAAAGCATAATTTATTTTAATCATGCTTTGTTGAACAAGCCACAGTCATTTGGTTCATGCATTTCACCAGGTCACAAACCGTGATTTGTATACAAAGTACATTAACATATCAAGTCAAAAGTAAATAAACTATTACAGTCTGTAATTACAAATAACCTATTGTGAATCATGTACAATTTTTTGCAATTGAGTTTGATGTTATGTGGCAGCTCCATCTAACACTCTTTCAAACTTTAAAAGATGGTTTTGGCTTCCATGAAAGTTGAAGAAATAGTATTTATTTTACTTTGCTTCTGTCTTTAAACTGCAAAACTCTGTTATTGTTTTTAAAATTTTAAAAAGCAACTGGAAAGTGAATGACAACCACTAGATATGAACACCATATTAATTGCTTTGTAAGTACAGCTGTCTTGTGTTCAAGAGCATCTCAACTAATCACTAAAAGCTCAATACTTCACTATGTCATCTTGTCTCAGCTGCTCTTTGAATAGGAGAGTGACAGTGATGAGTGGGTAGATATTTCTATGGATAAATACATTATGTAATATTGTACACAAGAATAGATAAAAGATCACACAATATGATTTCAAACTTCCCTTTAGGGAAAAAATGTCCATATGTACTACTTTAGAATAAAAAGGCAGTGATTAATTGCATTTTTCAACCAATTTCATGATTACGCTGTTCTTTGGGAAATGAATTTCAGTAACAATGCTGTTCATTAAACACAGGGCTTTAAATATTCAAAAATAAATATGATACATAATCTAGCCAATATGAGGCAGATTTAACTCTTACTGATTTCAATGGAACTGAAAAGCAATTTACTATCAAACTAATTAATACCTGGAGCACATCTGCAACTATGTTATTTAGCCCCTTGTTTGTATGTGGGTTCTGCTGGATTCATGTGAAGTCCTTTCTAAAAATTGTTTCCTGCTAGCACTCAGCATGTGTGTGTTTTTCTTGGAATGTTTTTTGCACTATATGTTCTTTGAAGAGTGTTGCAGGAGAAGTACAGCATTGTTTTCTGCTGGGAATCTGAATTCTTCATGATTTTCTGATGCCGTTCTCTCTATTATTATTTGAAAATTCGGAGCTATTTTAACAACTGTGCAGATGATGCTTTCAAATTATAATCTGTTTTTCTGCCTAGAAGGAATGCAAGACAGTCCAATTAATTATCCTTATAGAACCATCTGAGGCCTTCCATTAGATTTGGTTCTTCTCTTGGACCAGCTGAAGATAATGGACATTTCCATCAATCTCTTATTATAGGCAGATTGCTCTTTTATTTCCATCTGGCCAATCAGCAGCATAGACCTCTATGCAGATCGGAGCGACCCATTCTTTTCATACATTCAGGTGTGTAATAATAGGCCTGATAAATTACCCTTACCCTCAAATAGTCCAAAGTTAGTGAAATTCTATCTTATGATCAGTGGTGGTATTCTACCAGTTTGGCCCAGTTCGGCAGAACTGATAGCTCCAAGGATCATCTGTGAGCAAACAGGTTCACTCCAATGATCAGCTGCTGGGGCCTCCTGCCTGCCCCGGTTCTATAGTGACCTTTATTTCCTGGTTTTGAAACTCAGCTGCTTTGCGCGGCACAGTGGATTGCTGCACATCAGTTGTTGAGGTCACAGAGAGAGTGCAGGATTTCATGAGATCAGTAGCAAACCCTCTGCACGCGTGCAAATCGCACCTACCAAGCCACGCCCACAATAAAAAAATTGAAACCCACCACTGCTTCTGATCATTTCTCTTCTAAACACAACTGCCCATTAAAAAATTATTTCCAAGCATCACTTGAGAATTTTTTCAAAGCCCTGGCCAGTAGTTCTCTTGTCCAGAATATAGGAATGGCAGAACAACAATTCTAAGTGACTTCACTGTCCTCAGCAATCCTAGAAAACCCATTGGCTTACTGAGGAGATGTGGGTGGCAAAAGAGACATCTACACACTAATATTAAAAAAATGAAGTGAAGAGAAACATACAGGAACTCAAAGTTCAGCCTATCTAGTGATAATAAGAGCAATGAAAGCAACAAGCATCATAAAGCTACCCAACACAGTTAAGGAAAGCCATAGCAGAGAATAACCTATTGGGAATATTCCTGGCATGGTGAATTGCTTTTTCTATTTAACTGAAGTCTATGACTACCTTAGATATTATGAGCATGTTCAAACTACAGTGCACTGCTATAATTAGCAGCATCGAGAACACATGTATCCAGCAGAAGATTACTATTTTTTAAAAAAAAATCATTACACCCATTTTATGCCTTCAGTAGTACCATATCTGATAAATTAAGAATTGGCTATAATAGAGAACAGCATAATAGAAATTACTTAAGATTCATCTTGAGTCCAAAATAATAATATTGTCAACTAAATAAAAGGGAAGTACTCATTTGTATGTAAAACAGCTGTGCCTATTTGTGTCTGCTGTGCTTTCCCAGCAATAAGGATTTATGACTCAATACCCAAGGGACCTTTATATATCACTCTCCAAATTCATGCATTTTTCCATTAACCTGTGTACAGCATCTTGTACAACATGGCAAGAAACAATGATATACCTTCTTTTGATGTCTGTTCCAACATGAAAGGAATAGAAATAACTTATCTTTCAGGTATCGATAACCTAAAGTGGGGATGGCTTTTGACCACATTGTAGTTTATTTTCCAAAAACATGGCTCTGTTTAAACCACAACCTCATCTCTGTCAAAATACCTAGTGATATATGAAATAAAATTTTATTTTGCTTGAGAGCCATCTAATAATGCATATCACAAATGCTTTCATGCTGCTTTATTAAGGGGAGGAGGGAGAAGTATAAAGATACATTTACACACTAACATAATTGGAAGGGACCTTGTAGGTCATCTAGTCCAACTGCCCACTCAAGCAGATCCTACACCATTTTTGACAGATGGCAGTCAAGTCTCTTTTTGAAAGCTTCCAGTGATGAAGTTCCCACAACTTCTAAAGGCAAGTTGTTCCATTGGTTGATTGCTCTCACTGTCCAAAAATTTCTCCTTTTTTTCCTGGTTAAATCTCTCCTTGTTCAGTTTCCATCCATTATTTCTTGTCTGACCTTCAGGTACTTTGGAAAATAGCTTGACCCCTTACTGTCTATGGCAGCCTCCCAAATATTGAAGCACTGCTATCATGTCTCCCCTGGCCTTCTCTTCACTAGACAAGCCATACCCAGTTCCTGCAACTGTTCATCATATGTTTTAGCCTCCAGTCCCCTAATTATCTTGGTTGTTCTTCTCTGCACTCTTTCTAGAGTTTTATACTTTGCATCTGTGCAACATTTGCACAGAAGCCTCTGCTAGCTAGTAGAAAGGTCAGAGCAGGCTATGGGACAGTTATGAAATACCTCAAGAATATGAATAGAGACATCTCTATGGCTCAAATTGCCTTGCTGAAGACAAATTGTAGCTGCCACTTGCAGGCCTGATCATCACCTTCACTACTCTTACCTTCAAATATTCCAAAGTTACTGAAATTCTGCCCTGTGATCATTCTTCTTCTAAGCACAACTGGCCATATAACTTGCAATATTAAATTGAATATACATACACCCATTTTCAAAGTGAATATCTGAAAGACAGAAAGTTTATCTGCAGTCAGCAGGAGATTTATTTTAAATTCACCAAAATGCCCTATTTGACATGAGGGATGGGAAGCTGCAGGCTTTGAAATAAAGCAGAGCTGCTGCTATGTTTAATGTTAAGAATTATAGTCTGTAAGCTATCTGCAAGATGAAAAGTGTTTATTCACACTTTTCATCTTGCAGATAGCTTACAGACATTAACTAATCAACCCTTACATGTACTGTGGCAGTTAAGGAAGAATCATTTTCTTCATTGTCCAGACAGAAACCCAATCATTTAAGCAAAAAGACAATAGTTGTTAAAAACTGAGCCTCATGAACCAAAACCTTCAACCACATGGACTTCAAATACAAGATCTTTCAGTTTTCCTAACATTTTCTTTATTTATACTAAGACAGCATGACATTCAGACAAGACATGGGAGAAGCCTAACACCATCTTCATTTGAACTGGCTTTCTGAACTTTTCCAGGTCTGTTCAGCATGTAATCAATATAATTCTGGGGTCTCTTTTGCTTAACTGATAATAGAGATAAGATCACAGATAATTGTGTGTTTGCTTCTTTATGATTCAAAGATTGAAAATTAAAGGATTCCAAGAAAGGGTCACTATAGGCCAGGGATGTCAAACTTGCATCATCATGGTCAGGGGTGGGATTCAAATTTTTTAACAACCAGTTCTGTGGGCATGGCTAAGTTGGTGGGCATGGCTTGGTGGTCATGTTATTGGCTGGGCATGGCCAACTCAATATCACTCACATCAAGGCACGCATCTCCTCACCTGGCCTCTCATGACTGTGGGGATGATGCAACAGTCATAAGTGTGAAAAATGGTCATAAGTCACTTTTTTCAATGCCATTGTAACTTTGAATTGTCACTCCACACAAGCAAAGTTTCAGCAAAGGTGGGGAAAAAACTCCAGAGAAGTTCCTGAGACAGGAAGTCTAGTCCTGCCAAGAATGTAATAAGGGTTAACGCAGAGGCAGTTTCTGTAAGCAACACCAGAATGTTTCCTTCCTGCCTTCCTTACAGGATTAGGCCAGTAATTTCTTCTAACAACCAGTTCTCCGAACTGATTAGAATGTTAACAACCGGTTCTAGCAAATAGGTGCAAACTGGTAGAATTCCACCCCTGATCACGGTGGCGTCACGTGATGTATCAGGACTTTTTTACCCTTTGCTAAACTGTGCAGGGGTGGGGGCAGTACTTGATGCATCCAGCCTGTGGGCTGCAAATTTGATACCCCTGCTACAGGCTGTAAGGTTACTGATGCAACAACTGACAGTGGTATCTAGGTTGTTTAGGTTATTGCCATTACCAGTATATCACACTAACCTTATAATTAGAAATTCTGCATACACTAAACAAATACACTAGGAGAAATTGTCAGATAAAATAGGAAGGGTTAGATTTGGCTAAAGCAAATAATTTTACTTAGCTAGATAAACAGAGAATAATGGAGGTCCAGAATTGTTCCAACAACTTTGCTCTGCTTGGATTACAATTGCAAGGCTAGCCTTCAATCTGACAGTTTACTAAATGTTATCATGCATCCCAGAAATGATGATATATCATAACATATTGTAGTCCCCATGAGACACTCTGGCCAGGCTAAAAAGTAATGATGAACTGCCAACTGACATTCTAATCAGCAATTATGAAGAGGTTGCTTGTAAATAAACCAAGAATCTGCAGCCATCTCATTTTTAAAAGGAAATTGCCCTGAAATTCAACATATATACAGACCACGGTCCTTTATAATTAAATGGATGTTCCTGCTGAAGTTAGGGGCTTTGATCTGCTTTAATTGATCCTTTTCACTGCACTCATTAATTTCTACATAATAGAGTCGCAAGATTAATAACGCTATAATTCTTAGACAACTGGCAGGTACCTTAAAAAGTATGATCTATATCAGGGCTGTCAAACTCGTGGCCTATGGGCCGGATGCGTCACGCACTGGCCATGCCCATGCCCAGTTTAGCGAAGGGTGGGAAAGTCCCAATATGTCATGTGACACCTCCGTGACAACATGAGTTTGACACCCCTGATCTATATAGACAATAGCAGCTGCTCAATCTGCATTTATTCACAGCACAATGGTTAGAAGTTTTGCCTTGCTTTGAGTGAGATGTACCGTTGCTGCTACATAATGATAGGAAGTACACAGTATTATTTCTGCTGGAAGTTACTTTATTTATTATATAATTCAAAGCAGAATCCCCAAAGTGGTCTGATTCTCAATTCTCACATCTTCCCTATGGCTCCAATTCAAATGGTCTTTGGAAGAGTGAAGTAAAGGGAAATAATTTCTCTTTGAGTTAACATTATGGTTCCTTTCCAAGTTATTTAGCCAACTTTATGTTGCCAAAGGTTGGATGAACAATGTACTCTATTCTACTCATGCCCCATGACAGAAGTATGGTGCAACAACTCAGGCTGTATATCCTCAGACAGCTAATGAGATTTCACTCCCTTAAAAGTTCAACCACATATTTGCTGAAGAAAATTAAGCACTACATCTTCCTTTGATAGACTCCCTTATTCACTCCAGTCAGCCATAATTCTTCGTTCCTCTCCCTAATCTCAGGATATGATACTGTGTACATTTTAACACTTAGAGACTAAATTAGGCCTCCAGGGGACAGTCCATTCTTAAAAGTTAATTTAAATATTCATTAAATGGCCTACTTCCACCTATACCCATGCTTCTCAGCAGGATGCAAGATAGGCTGACAAAATGACAGTCATATATAAGCTATTATTGCCTTGCTACTGGATTTCAAATCAGTATGAGGCCTTACTTTCTGTGCTCAGTCAAAGTAGTAATAGTCAGCAATCACCAGAAGATCTAATATGAGAAATAAGTGAGGATAAATGGAATGAGAATAAAAACATGACCTTCCTGAGGATGAACCAAGTCAAACATCATGCTGGCTGACCAAGTCAGTGTCATTTCTATAAATATATCCATCTTCTTTTTTCACTGCCCCCTTTCTGAATGCCAGGTAGATCATATACTTTTGCTAAATCTCCATGGAAACCAGGACAGAGGTGCAGATATTAGAGTTAACATTTCATAGCTTAAAAGGCAGGGTGGTTTTTTTTCCTTCCTTAAGGAAAACCAAGCTCTGCATGGTGAAAAGCTGCCATTTTAAGCTGGAAGGCTTTCATGTTATGCTTGAAGAAAATGGCACCTAGAAAGACAATGAACTTTAAAAGTTTGGCATATTTTCAGGGGTGGGATTCTACCGGTTCTATCCGGTTCTATAGAACCCCTTGTTAACTTTCTAAGCAGTTCTGGGGGGCATGTGACCTTTCCTTAAATCTGGGTGATTTCCTTAGGATATCTTGTGAGGTGGGTGAGACCAGCTGGTATTTTTAAATGGTGCAAATGGATCTAAGGATTACTTTCCTGGGTCTGCTTTTTCTGAAGAGCTTAAATGACTTCTCTGCTAAAGGGCTTCACTTGTATCTATTGTGTGCTCTTGTATTGATATTGTATTATAGAGTTAAGCTGTGACTTTTTTTTCCTTTTTCTTTGTGCATATAGAAATGCAAGCCAAACTGACAACAATCAATAGTTATTTTCATTTGCCCACTGCACTGAATAATTGGAACAAGGGTTTTTTACCTGGTTTCACTATGGAGAGAAGGAAATAGCCCAGGACAAGAATAGAGACATGAACTGATTCATATTATGCTGTTGAAGTCTTAGTAGGACTACGTTGTAACCTTAAAGATTGTTATCTAAATCTAAACAACCAATATTACTTTCATGCTAGTCGGTTTTTGTAAAGTAAATTTTGTTTCAATTATGAATGAATGGATTGGTGGATGAGCTCCCTCACAGTTAAAGTTGATGTCTATCATTCCAGGGCATCTCTCTCTCTCTTTCTCTCTCTCTCTCTCCCTCCCTCCCTCCCTCTCTTCCTCTCCCTTCCTCTCTCCCTCTCTCTCTTTCCCTCCTCCTCTCCCTCCTTGGCCTACCAGCTTTCCTGCAAACATCAAAGAGGTGGCATTTTCCTTTCCTTTGAACTTGAGTTAATCTGAGCCTATATTCAGCTGGCATACAACATCATAGCTGTAAAAAATAATAACTCTTCACTGTTTGCAACAAAGAAAACTCTTCTGATTCAGCACGTTTATGTAAATATTCAAAATAAACTTCTACATCTTTGGCATAACATATGAATGCCAAAATGGTTTCATCATTGAATTTATTTAAAATATAAATAGCTGTGTTGCTTGGACTAATTTTTCATTGGGCTTCCATTAGCTAGGCTAACTGGGATGATGGGAAAAATCCCACACATCTGGACTTCATCTCCAAGTTATATTCAAGAGTGATTATAACATTTGCACATTTTATCCTGCCTGAATGAGCAGTTCCAAATTGATTAACATAGTTGAGCATTCTGCAGACAATCTTCTCAATTGCATTGAGATCCAGGATTATGATACTTCAACTTGGCACTAAAATTAACTTTGGGAAAAAATGAATGTGTCATATTTATATGTTGTGAAAGACAAACACAATAAAAGAGAACAAGAAATGTTGCTAATAACACTGATAATATTACCTAGCTGGGTAATTAAATATGTGCAAGCAAACTACCAAGTTCAGCGAGTACCAAGAACACCAGAATAGGAAATGGAAAAGGGGGAAGGAGGGAATGGGACCACCAGAAATAAATGTGAAACTTGCCATGATCTGCTTGCTTAGAGGAACAAAAAAGTCTGTCACTGGCCTTCCACTGTCCATGGAGCAGTTGTTTCTTATAGTCCATGAAGACATTTTTGGCCATTATCAAAGGAACATCTGTGAAGCAACTGGGGTAGAGGCTGTCAAGCACTTGATAGATATAATGTCTGGGTTTGTACACACACATTATGTTAACTAAGCTTTTATTTGAACCATAGTTTGCAAAAAAAAAAAAAAAAAAAGACATAACGATCTTAAGCCACAAATCAAGTTTTACCAAATCATTCACACATCATGCTAACCAAATCAAAACAAATATTACTTCATGCAGTCTGTAAAATTCAGTCACTATAGGTTATATGTCAGCTTAATGAATAGAAATATTGATATGCCTGATTCCAATCTATGAATATGTCTTTATTCATATAATGGAAATTGTTCCTTTCAGCTTTTTAACCCTAGTTTTGCTGTATTAAGAATGTGTTTTAATTTATTGATTGATCTTACAACATTTGCCCAGTTAATATTCTGAGGGATGAACAACAAAGCAATAAAACTATTAATTGTTGTAATATAATACATCCCAAGATGAGTATCCATGATGAATTCAGGCCAAAAGTACATTTGAATAATTCAGACACTGCTATGTGGAGTCTATAGAAAATTGTGCTCCAAGGCAGGGAAACTATTTGAAAATGTCATCCAAAGCCTACATCCCACGTACTTCTCCCAAGCATGAAGGCTAGAATGGGCCACATCAGAAGCAAAGAGACGATGATCTGATGAGTCCATCATACAGGTACCAACCAGTTCTCGGTTCATTCGGACACATATGTGGGAAAAAAGACAAAATTTTAGTGGGTGGATGGATAGAGACACAAAGAGAGACAGAAATGGTTTGCAATTCTTGGGCTTTTGCTCTACATATGATTTTCTATAATCTGTCTGTACTAAAACAAGTTTGTGTGGAAGCGTTGTATCCTCAATCTCTGCCAAGGCTTCAAATAGATAACAAATTGAGTGACCCCTTAAAACCTTTCTTTTTAAATTGTCCAAATAAGTATTCAGTCATTCCTATGAATCAAAATACATTATTTTTGATGTTGTTGTTGTTGTTCGTTGTCACATGTGTTCCACTGGATGTTTTATGCTTTTGATAAAACTGAGATGGAGGTTGGCACTCATTCTAAAAATAATATTTCCAAAGGAAAATATTGAGTCTCATACCAGCCCAGAGAGCATATGTTCCTTATATATAGGTTAAATTGTACCTTAACTGACAGCTAAAATAAGGAACATAACACCTTTGAAAAGTAGTAGGGTAGTTGTTGTTGTTGTTGTTGTTGTTGTTAATAAGAACTGTTCATTTTCAGCAATATTCCCAAATATACACTACACGTTAGTAGAATGTAATTAAAACAGAGCAGCATGATACCTAGTTCAGGCTTAAAAATCACATGGAGGACTTATTCTCACAATCAGTTATTCTGATATATACTTAGAGGAAAAATAAACATATATAAAGCTAGCAGCTATATTGATTTCAAAGATAATTACCACAGATGAGATATACTGTAGTTTGGGACCTCAGTGCAAGAGAGGTGGAAAGGCAATTTTAATCCTCTCCCCAAGGCCAGGTCAGGCTGGTGCCTGTTGCCATGTTTCAGGTTTATTTTGCTTCCCTTAGCACTGCATATTTGGGTCCCAACTGCGAATGGAGTTAGAGCAACTCAGATAAAATGCCCTATATTGAGTGCAAATCCACATAATTGTTGTCATTGTTAAAGTATTCTAAATATACTAATTCTAAAAAAAAAATGTGAAATGGGGCTGGAACCATGGAAAATCTAGGTTTCAAACCTTGTAGATGTGATAAATTCTCTTCACTACTAATGATTATTGTCTGTGTAAGTGGAGGAAAGGGAAAAAATTACATAGAGCAGATCTAGATGTCCTTATGCATGCTAACTACATTCCAAAATGTAAAAGGTTGCAATGTAAGAAAAAACTATCAAGAACCAAAATAAGTCAATAAACAACACTAAGCAATAGTAGACTTGCTAATGTTTAAAAAAAGAGATTATCTTCATGCTTCTGACTTTTCATCATCTTTCTAACAAATGTGTACTTTTGTTTATTTAAATTAGCTTATTTTTTGCATACGGAGAATAACACCCAAATTTACAAATATTTGAGAGAAAATCATTAAAGTGGCAGTTTAAAATGGGACAGAAGGGACCATTTTTATCAGCTTCCCCTACTCGGCTTCCTCCAGAAGTACCAGGCACTAAGTCCCAATTGCTGACAGGGGATAATGAGAATTGCCATAACACACTGAAAGAGTATCAGATGGGTGAAGACTAACTTAGTCATTAAGCAAAGAAGCTGCGGAGCAAAACCAAGTAAGACACATCAGAGACAAACATGGGAAGATTTTGTGTTACCTTCCTTTTAGTTTCTCATTATTAGGGCTACCATACTCGGGTTGCAGATATCTACATGACCATTAGAAGGCAGCAAAAAGATACAGATTTTTTTTCATTTGTGGTCATCTGGAGTATACTATTCAAATATGGTAGCTCTATTCTTATCCTTCATGTGATGGTTAGTCTCTTCCTAGCCATAAAGTCTGAAGCATGAATATTATAACATTTTCTTTTTTAAAAAATAAAGAAAATGAAGAAAATCTAACAGAACAATAAAATCTAAGCAATTTGGCACTTTTTTATAGTTAAAGCTTTCCTGTTAACAATTCTATATTCCCAAAAGTGTTGGCCTTTCTCCCTTATTGTATTCCCTGTATCTATTCTAATTTTTCAATACCTATGTTCTTTAATAATCACAATTATTACTAAGGCAGAATTAAAGAAAAAAAACCATAAATCTAGCAGCTTTACTAGTTAGCTCATCAGACATATTTAGAAAATATTTAAAATGTGTAATGCAAGACTTATTTCATTTCAGGATAGCCCTGGGTTCATAGTCGAAAAGCTGGTGGTGATTGAATTCTTAATGGGTTTAACTTTCAATTTCTTCATAATGTGAAGGTCCTCTTATACAAGTCCACTGTTCTAATATACATTTGCAACTATTTGCAACTATTTACCTGCAACATAGGATAATAAGATAATGAATAGACACAGACATGCAACTATTTACCTGCAACATAGGATAATAAGATAATGAATAGACATAGAAATGCAAATTCCAGTATTAATATCTTCAATACTTGATTGGGTTTACAGATATTTGGGTACTTTAGCACTAATAAATTAAAGAGGCTATAAGGCATTACAATCCTCCCAGGATGAGGAGCTCTTTTGAAGCGCAGTAACATTAAATAAGCTTAATTACTATTCTCTCTCTGAAATATTATAATAAAACAAGTAACTCATGCCTAACAGTAGTAGTAATAATAACAAGGCAATATATATTAGGGTATGGTTTCTTTAAGATCATAATCTCTTGCTATCTTTAGAATTGATCACTACAGTGTGTTTTTATGTATTTATACTATGATCTACTCAGATTCAGTGTATAGATTGGTGTTGAAACTGAAGTTACAAAAAACAAACTGATTAAGATTAATTGTTCAAGATAATATACTTGGTAAACAGTTAACTTAAACAGGACAAAGAAAATGTCTTGAGAGTTATCTTGATTCCAAAACCAGCTCTCTGAATAGAACTGAATATTTAATAGCACTTAGCAATAGCAATAGCACTTAGACTTATATACTGCTTCAGAGTGCTTTACAGCCCTCTCTAAGCAGTTTTACAGAGCCAGCATATTGCCCCAACAATCTGGGTCCTCATTTTAGCAACCTCAGAAGGATGGAAGGCTGAGTCAACCTTGAGCCAGTAAGAATCGAACTGCTGGCAATTGGCAGAGTTAGCCTGCAACATTGCGTTCTAACAACTGTGTCACCATGGCTCCAAATAATAGTGTATCAATGGTATGAATGAAAGCACAGTGCCTTGAGATTTTGTTAGCCATGTGAGGTAATACAGACAAGAAGCACTACTAACTTTATTTTTTAATATAAGGTTACTTTAACAGGATCTTGCAAGACTTGTCTCCTCTTTTTATTTTCTGGAAAACTAGTGAGGGTCCCTTCAGAAACATTTCCCTCCCTCCTGCTATGGGGTGATATATTTTATTCCATCCTGGTTGTCCAGTCTGCATCTCTCCATCCCATTTCCCAAGGTCATTCCCACATACCATTACTGATCTAGATTGCTTTACTAATTCTCCTTTTTTAAAATTTGGAAATCCTAAAATATCCAACAGTTCTGAATAAACACCAGATTTGTTATGGGTAGGAAGACTCAGCAAGCAATTAGAAGGTTTCAGTATTAGGGATTTTACCAGAAACAGAGGTATTCTAACAGTATTAGAAAAGTTTTATCTTTATCCATCCATTGTCTTGACCAGCATTGGATTTTATAAACATACTTATTTAAACTTAATCTTTTTAAAGAATCAATATATTAAGTCTGCAATATGTGATCATATTATTTAATTAAAAGTATATGTCTGTCTTTTACAGCAAATTGTTGGTGCATTTATTATATTTCTTCCCCGGCTAGTTCTGATTCTCGATCCTTGATCCCTTATGACTTTCACTTGTACATTACTTCTATATCTATGCATTCTCAGCTCTTTCTCCTTATTGTATCCCCAGCTCCTGTGCCCTCATCAATAGCTATGCCAGCAAATAAATTACATTTGGTCCTCCTGTGTTCAAAGCTCTTAAAGCAATTGGAAGCAGCAAGTATAATCTCAGTGCTGAGACTGCTGAAATTAGCTCTTAAACTTGATGGTAGCTACATATCCCAATGATGGAGACATAGAGGGACTGACCTGCTGACCTATTGCTCATCAGTAGCCAGTGGAGGAGACTGAAAGCAATATAAATAAAGGCAGACATTTGATTGTTCTGGGGTGGTTGCAACATGCTAGTGATCAGGAGATAAACAATCCAGCTACCACTTGAAATCTTCCTTTAGCTCACAGACTGTAAGTCATCATGCACTGCCATATTGGGCTTCCTCCTTCCTCAAGGGTTGTTCAAGACAGTTGGGGAGGAGGGGTTGTTTGCCATTTTGTTAGTTTCATTGCCATTCTTAAAAACAGAAGATCTTCTTTGGTAAAATGAGGGAAATTGTGGATGTTAGGCAGCTATTCAGACTTTTCCTGGGAAGGTGGAATTCACATGGAAATATCTTTGAAAAACTGTGATGCTTTGATAATTTCAAACATCTGGTGATTGGCTATTGGAGTTTCAGGTGGAAAAAGAGCTTTTGTAGAATCTTAGAACTGAAAAAGGACATTTGGGTCATTAACTCCAACCCTTGTCCAGTGTAAGAATCCAAAATATTTATGCTTCTATCATATTATATACTGTAGAGTTCAAATATTATGTTAACATACATGAATTGGCTTTGGGACAATACATGTACTTTTTATGCCATTCTGCTAGTCACTGCTATTGATACTTAATTATTATTTGTGTTTTCTTAAAATTCTTCCAGACTCAGTTTTCCCCCTTGTATTTCACTGTAATTTTTTAATACCATGTATAATTCCTCTCTATGTTTCTATGCTTCTCCTATCTGTCCACCAATGATTTTCATTCATCTGAACAAAGAACCAGCAAGGGCTACACCTTAATACAAATGTTAATCATTAAGATACAACGAATTTGTTTTTCTAATGATTGCTTACAACATTGCTAAAACCATTAAATATTTTTGGATGCAATTGTTCTTTTATATATTTTTTATATTTATTTATTTATTTATTTTATATTGCTGCCTATTCGCCTATGGTGACTCGAGGCGGCTTACACAATGTAAAACCATATTTAAAACAAAAAAAATAAAAATAAAAACAATAAAAACAAACAAAAAGAATCAAATTAGTAAAGTACAATAGAACAAAATTTGGGAAAAACAAAAACAAAAAAAAACAGAAAATCAAAAACCAACTCCCATTCCCCTTCCTGATGACAGCAGATCACACTAGACACCTGATGGGCTCCATCCCTCTCTGGATTCCCCAGGCCCTCTGGCAAAACCAGGTCTTCAGTGCCTTTCGGAAGAATGTTAGTGAGGAGGCCATTTTAATCTCTGGGGGAATGTTGTTCCAGAGAGACGGACCCACCATGGAGAAGGCCCTTCTTCTGGGTCCCAAAAGGTGTATCTCCCTCAGAGGTGGGACTCGCAACAGTCCCTGCTTCCTCACTCTAATGGATCAGGTGGATGTGATTGACAAGAGATGTTTCCTTAGATAACCCAGACCCAAGCCATGAATGGCTTTAAAGGTGATAACCAGCACCTTGAATTGCATCTGGAAGCAAATTGGCAACCAATGCAGCTCCTGCAGGAGAGGTGATACCTGTGCACACCGGGGTCTGCATAAAACCATGTGGGCCTCTGCATTTTGCACCAACTGGAGCTTCCGGATGCTCTTCAAGGGCCAACTGTATAATATCCCACAATAAATCAGTAAAGTAGCAAAAGAATAAAAATAACTAAACAATACGAAAATAAGTTGAAGAATAAAATACAAAGAATTGTCAGAGAATTATGGAACTTCTGATAGTTTAAAATATACAAAGAGGCAAATTTAAAGGTACTGAGTAAGTCTGAAAGAGAGACTTTTCTGACCAATAAATTGAATTTTGGTTTTGGGTGAAGATGATATGGATATGTGTCTATGTCTGCATGCATGCCCCTCTCTGTGTATATATTTATGTATATATTATAACAATAGCAATAAGTATGGGTTTTTTTGTACACATTTTTTTGTTAATGTTATACGTATGTTTTTCTCTGTTTTATACTTATATACCGCTTTACAGCCCTCTCTAAGCAGTTTACAGAGTCAGCATATTACCCCCAACAATTTGGGTCCTTATCTTACCCACCTCGGAAGGATGGAAGGCTGAATCAACCTTGAGCCTGGTGAGATTCGAACTGCCAAATTGCAGGTAGTTGGCAGTTGGCAGAAGTAGCCTGCAGTATTGCACTCTAACCACTGCACCACAGAGGCTCCTAATAAATAAAAGATTTAACTCATTTTTAAAGATTTTCCAAAGATAATATATATTTTTTTCAAAGATAATCTTCAACTAGACCATGTGTGTCAAACTTGCCTTGTAACATTTTCATTACGTGAAGTTTTGTGATGTTTTTCCCATTCATGGAGCTGGGATGGGCATGGCCTGTGTACAACAAATCTGGCCCACGGGCCGCCAGTTTGACACCCCTGAACTAGACCATTGGAGCTCCCTTCAGTACACTAAGATGCAAATGATCTGGTCCTTGAGATACAAACATTCAAGGGCGATTAGTCATCTGACTATATTTTTTTAACCACATTTATCTCCATGCTGCATAAGGATAGTAGACACACCCTCAAATTATAGCCTTTATTTCTGGAACCCTAATAATCAATAAACCAGGTGCTTTATGGACATTTTCAGTTTCACTGAATGCTCTTTTTCTTAAGTATTGCTTTCAGACAGATGTTGCATTCTGGAACAGGAACCAAAAGAAATGAAATGACAAGCAACATAGGGGCTTCTTGCCTAAGGCAGGTTTTATTAAGATGACATTTTGAGATTATTTGTTTAGAGATTATTCTAAAAACAATGAAATAATGAAAGTTGCATGAAAGGTATGGGATGGAATTGAATAATTCATGGCTGCCTATAAAAGCTACTGTCCTCCAGCCACCTTCAGCTTCTAAGAGTTTGTTTCCATTTTGATCATTTCCATTTCAAACAAGCTCTTTTCTTTCTATTTTATTTCTTTCTATGATTATTCTTAGCAAGGGCTGTAATGTTGTAGCCCCTAAGTTAGAAATAAAATAAGACCCAATCCCTTCACTATTATCACAATGCTGCAATCAAGCCATGCTCTAAAAGTAGTAACTGGGGAGTAGAGAGAGTTTTCATTCCAATTTGGGAACAACAGAAGATCATTCAGGGTTGGCATTTATATTTACCATCTTGAATTGATATCATCTTCAGCTGCTTTGCTGTCAGGTTTATGTATCTGTTCGTAAGAATCAGAGATCTGGCTCTCCAATGAATTTTCATTATTTAATGGCTACAGGAACGCCTTCCATGGTTAAACAATAAAGCTCATCAGAGCTTTTCCCAGAAAGGATAGATTAGAATGAAATAAGTGTGGATAAAAGTTCCAGCTCAACCCAAAAGCTAAAAATTGTTTTATCCCAGATAATTGTTGACTCTGTCGGATTCTGGGATGATTGCTAATTTCATAGATGAGTCTATTGGACAGCAGTTGGGCCTGATTATAGTCCTGTCTTAGCCATGAAAGCCAGCTGGGTGATTCTGGGCCACTAGAGCCAAGTCACATTCTTTCTCTCACACAACCCACCTCAAAGGGTTATTATTGTGGGGAAAATAGAAGGTGGAAGGTGTTTTGGATATGTTCACCACTTTATTTGTAAAAATAACAAAGGCAGGATACAAGCAAACAAATGAATAAATAAATTAAAAATTAAAATGAAGTTGAGTGCTTTGTTTCTCTTTTTGTTAGACAATCACATTTTCCCCCAGATTTATGAGTTTCTATAAAAATCTAAATCAAATAATCCACATTGTAAAAGAGGTGTTTTGCCACTATTTCGGCTAGCCTAAAATATTTAAGTGTGCTACAAATCCTCATGAATTAGGCTATTAAATGGGAGAAAAGAACTACAAGAAACAAATGGGCACAAGATACAACTGTCTGTTTCTTGCTTTGTGGTTTTCTATTCATTTTCCCTGTTTAACTAGTTGTAGCTAAGAATCAGAGAGAAAATGGTTGAGGGTTTTTTTGTAGGTTTGTTTGTTGTTTGTATTTTTTTGCAAGAACTTTTTATTATTCCACATTTTTATTTTTTGAGTTTTTTATTTTGCAAATATTTATCCCAATATCAACTTCCAGGGAAGTTTAGAATGATGGAAGAAATGGAAGAGAAAACATTCATATTTTGGTCACTTCCAGTAAAAAAATATACTCAGTATCAAGCAGCATTTTTAAGAATTCCCAAGCATGCCTTCAAAGGTCTCTTGGGAAAGTTTCAGAGAAATGTTTAATCAGATTTCTGCATGGGAAGAGTAATATGAATCTGGATTGTGCTGTCTCACTGAGTTATGGCTACTAATAATCTTGAGATCTTTTTAAACTATTCAAATTTCTGATCTCCAAGTATTTTGTCACCTGTTTCTTAACCCAAGCTTCAATAATTAAAAAAAAAATGTAAGAAGCTATCCAGATCCTTTGAAAGGTAGAGAAGAAAAAATGAAAAACTCCAAAGTTTCAAAGCAAAGTTGAAAAGAAATGTATTATGTAAAGATTCTCAAAGTCTGGAATGATTCTTTCTTCACAGATGTTTCTGGACTCTGAACTAGAGAGTTAAAAGTCCTAATTGTATTATTTCAGATTTGCTGTCTTCCATCTTCAGTAGATTGCTTAGTTATAGGGAATAGATCCCTTATTCTTTGCTAAATTTTCCAATGTCTGGTCAAATTGCAACCTCCCTTTTTTTCCCAAGTGCAACATGCTCCATCTCACATCTGGCTCTGAGAAAAAAAAATGAAATAATATGAGAACACATTGTCCCATTGTCTCATTCTCAGAAATCAATGAAATGCTGCCAGAAGGATTCTGCAATGTCTTTATACCTTATATTCAGGTACTGCTAAATCCATCCAACTTATCCTTGGTAAACAGACCAAGTCACTACAGCCATGTTCAGTCTGTTCAGTTGAGTAGCTAGTGACAAAGGCAGCTAAACTGTTATCTTAGAATGATTCATTACTTTGATTATTGCCATTCTAGAAATTAATCTTGGGATCTTTATGTTTTAAAGCACAGATGCTGAAAGACTGAAGTAGGAAACTTAAGCTTCTTTGGATAGATTGCAATATGTTCATTTAACCACTTCCAAGAAGAGTTTTCTACTATTTCCTTTATAACAGTGAAAGTTATATCATTGCCCCACTAGACTGTAGGAAATAAAGTTTAGGGATACTTTGTCATCTTAATACTCTAAGCATTGGATTGAGACTACAAACACTTTCTAAGAAGAAACTAAATAGGACATATGAAGCTAATTACTTTCAGTCACATTCAAAGCTTGTTAGTCAATTTATTTCCCAAGTCTCCCAATGTTGTCAAATGTCTTCTGAGCTCTCCTGATATCTGGCAGACCTTCACAGTTCTGAGAAGACCAGAGTCAGAATCAATGGGTGGAGCTATTTTGTGTTCAGTATACATAAGGGCTGTCAAACTCCCGGCCCAGGGGCTGGATGCTTCATGCACTGGCCACACCCACGTCCCATTTAGCAAAGGGGAAAAAAGTCCCAATACATCACCTCATACTGCCATGACAACGTGAGTTTGACATCCCTGGTATACATAATTTTGTAGACTCAAGTGACACAATTGGACACAGCTTTAAATTAGTTTTTCCATTCAGACCATACATTTTTTTTAAAATGTGAATTACTGCCAACAGGTGGGAGCAATTAACTATTGCAGGAAGAGAAGAGAATTCTAGGAAGAGAAGTGTGAAGTTAATCCTTTCCCTCTCCCTAATTCTGGAAAACTTATTTGAGGAGGATGGAGGGGATGAGGGGAAAATCCAAGTTATGGTAATAGAAAATAGTTAAACATAAGAATTCAGAAATAGGTAATATTTTCTTAATATAATTCAAAACTTATTAGATTTAGAAATAAGTACACAATACACATTAGATCTGTGTCCATATTAGCTTGTAACTACGTACTTGGCTTATAGTAATTTCATACTTGAAGTATGGTATGTATGAGTGAGTATTACATTTGTATATTCACTCTATATACAAACCAACACAAAATCAGTAAGTGCACTAATGATAATTGCTTGGATCAAATAGCACCGCAAATAGATAACAGAGATATCAGGGCAGCAAATAAAGCCCTTACTTTAAAAAAAGCAGTGAGTTAGGTCTCAGTAGGGATGAATAAATGGGATCAGGAGGGAGACAGGGTTTGAACGAGGTGATTATTTTTCCATCATTTCTTCTTTTTATACAATAAAGTTTTATACACTAAAGTTTATACAAAAGTACCAATTGCCATTAGAGTAGGTAGCTTTCAAACTGAAACACCAGAAATGGACTAAGCAACAAAGGGCTGATTATGAAATATAATACAGTGGCAAAAGTGGGTAATTAAAGAGGGATGCAGTCTCATATCTCCACTGTACTGTTTAGTGGATGGTGATGAAATGAATAAAGCCATGTTTGAATTAAAGCCTGCTTTGATTTATTCAAAGGACGCTTTTGCAGCTGCATTCTGAGAAGGAAGCAACAGTAAATCTTTGCTCTTTGGGATGCCCCATCATTCAGTAGCTCTCTGGAAAAATCAGAACTGTCAGAGATTGAAAAGATGAGAAGACAAAGATATGGCCACATTTCATTGAATAAGTACAAGATACTCCATTCTGTTTCATTAGTTTTCTTTTTCTCTTCGTTTAATTTTCCCACTTCAATTCATTTTTCTGTTTGTATATTCCTTATAAAACTGCATAAGATTAATTTCCTTTAGATTTCTTCTTTCTCATTTGAAGGGGGGGGACCCTTCCATTTAAGCATCTGCATAGCGTGTGCATTTTGCTGCCACCCTGTAAATGACCTCGATTAGCTTTCACAGCAGCTGTGTGGTCCAGATACCTTTTTCCAAGTCAAGGCACTTGCATTTGTCATTTCTATTTATCAAAGTTTATGAAACATCTGCTATTTTGGAATTCTTTCCTTTGAATGCCATAATCTTTTTAGTTCTGTGCTCCAATAAACAACTTGGAGCAGAACAAAACTAACAGTAAGCATAATTCTCAACTGGCTGCCTGTGCAAACTCTGTCCAACAACAACAACACCAGTTCGTTTGCTTGTTTGTTTGTTTCTCCCACATGAAATACCCTACAGAATGATCCTATCCCTGAGCTAGACTGATTTGGATCACTGTTTTCTGGATTGTCCAATGATTTAGCAATATGGTGGATCAATGCAAAAGCAGCAATGACCTTAAGCTGGCAGAATGCAGGATAGCTCAATCTGTTCTCTGGTGGGATCACAGTGGAGCTGGACAAGGAGAGCAAGGAAATTGCCATTTGGAAGAAGAGGACTAATGTTTCATTCCTAAAGCTAGTTGTTGGGGCAAACAGACTAGAATGGAGAAGATATAAAAGCGATAAATAAAAATAATATTATCTGTTTCTCAAATAATATGTATCCGGGAAGTATGAATCTGTAGAAATCTGACTTGTGTCAATATACCTATATACATAGTGTTCTATATCACTTCTTAGCAATCAGTTTAAAAGAAAAATTCTTCAACGTTGTTATGTGGCTTTTGTGTATGTGTGTGCCTCTCTGTGTACGTACACATGCCAGTATATGAATATGTCTGTGTGTTTTGGCCATTTGGGACAACATGTACTTTTTCCTACCAAGTATCCCACATGCTGTTTTTCCTATTGTACCTATATTTTACTATGCACCTTACGCACATAAATAGCATTTTTAAAGAAATTATTTAGGCAGCTTGAAGACAGCATTCTCAAGCTATTTGAAAGTCTACTATAGTGGCTTAAGATATTTCAAAGTTAAAAATAATCCACAAGAGACTTCTTTAATTAACTTCCATTACTCAGTAAGTTATAACACTGTCTCTCACAGCATAAGCACAAAATAAATATGCACTAGACACCAATAAAATCCTGGAAGTTACATTCCCAGTATATAACTGAAACAGAAGAAATGAGCCCTGCAACTTTTATTGATCAACACTAAACATTCCACCAGTTTTATCACATTGGCCAAATATTCTTTAACCCTTTCTCCCTAAGTGTAACCTTTTCTTCTTGTTAAATAAATACATGGCAAATGGAACAAAAATCAGTAGGGGGAAACAGGAACATCCAAGAAAACAATGCAGCCCCAACAATGAATATATTCGCATTGTTCTAATGCTTATGTAATTTGTTTCCATAAATAAATATGTATACTTACAGTGAACTCTTTGATTTAAAAAGGCACTGATATTTAAAAAAGAAAATTCTTTTTGATTTATCTTTCTTGCACTTATATGATGATAACATTGGTCATTTCAGCAATATAAATCCTACACATTTTCTTGCATAGGGATTATTTGGTTGCTTATCATTTGCCATAAAATCCTAAAACTGGGAAGGATTCAACTATTATCTTGTTGAAAAAAATCCTTTACCAATGGGTTCATGCGGACACCAATTTGAAACCATCCATGAAAAACAGTCCACCACCTCCATAGGTGCTCCACTGCCAAAATGCTTTTTCAAATGTTAGTCAAAATTTATCCCTAGTTTTGTACTCTTGTAAAATTTTGTTATTTGTTCGTTTGAATCCTGCCCTATGACACAAATAAAGGGCACTTTCTAAACACAGGATAGCAACATTTCCTAGATGATTTAGTATACAGAACTAATTTTCCCTGTTTCCATTAAATATATATATTGTTAAAGTTATGGAAGTCAACAAAATGGTTGGTTCTTAAACCAACATATTGTGTTTTAAAATAACACTTATTTCCCTGATGTGTGTTATTATTTATAACTGCTTTGATGTTTTAATTGTTTTGTTTTTCAGAGCTGAAATTAAAAAATGCCTTTAGGGAATTTTGAATCTTCTCATTAAAAGGAGATAATTGTGAGGGAAAAAACCAAATTAAAATTATCTGAGCAGTAACTCAGAATTGGCACCTGACCACTTTGACATAAAGCAAACTGTGCTAGTTTGCTTACATGGTTGCCCAATTGCTATGTAAACCTATAATCTGGGTGTAATCTGTTAATTCTAGTGGCTATTACACTACTCTGGGCAAGATTAAAGGTGAATCTGTTCATTCCAATCAGTTGAGATATAAAACTAGCTATCATTGATATTTTGATAATACCAAACCCTGAACTGATATATGTGTCTCTGTAGTTTCATGTAGATGTTTAAAAGGGGAAAGGAAAGTATTGAGCCCCAAGGCACTTCACATGTTCAATTCTTGTGAATTCAAAGCTGAAGACCTCTCAATGAATTTTATTTTATTTGGGTAGGCACCAAACTCTGAAATGATTCTGAGTTTCTTACCCTAAGAATAGTAAACAATAAAAGACACTGGGGACAAAGTCCATGTATGCGGACAAATACCCTTAAACAAAAAATATAATCAACAGCTCCACAAATATCCTACTCCAAAGCCTGGGAGAAGAGTCAAGTCTGGTTTTGTGTTTGTTTTAATTTTTTTTTATTTTTCTTAATAAAGTGTAAAAAAAACCAAAAAACAAAGGAAAAATAGCAGAGAAAAGGATTATCAAAAGCAATTTAGAGTTATATCCTGTTCCACAGTGCTTTACAACTTTCTCTGAGCAGTTTACAGTATTAGCATATTGCCCCCCAACAATCTGTTTTCATTTTACCAACTTTGGAAGGATGGAAGGCTTAGTCAACCTTGAGCCAGTCAGGATTGAACTCCTGGCTGTGGGCAGAATCAGCCTGCAATACTGCATTTAAACCACTGTGCCATCACAGCTCCTATAATACATACATATAATTATATACAGAATTACGTAATTCCTAACTTCAAAAGCCATCTTCTTCTTTTTTTAATAAACTTTATTAGTCTTTTGTATCTTTTAAAAACAAAACAAAAAGATAATTATAACATTAACTGTTCTGTGACATCAATCTCATACATTTCCATCTTTTGTGCATATATACAAATATATACAATATTATACGAATATATACATTTATCAATAAATTGCTTATCTTAAATTCCTTCATTTTCTATCTGTCTTAATTCTATCCAATATATCATTTTTCCCAAATTTTGTAGTAATCAGACTCATCTTTGTCTTGTAACATTAAGGTCAGTTTGTCCATTTCAGCACATATCATAATTTTTTGAATGACCAATTCATTGGGTGGGTATACATTTATGCTTCCAGCATTGTGCATAAGCTATTCTGGCAGCTGTTAAAATGAGTAGTACAATAATTTTATTTTTCTTTCATATTTCTTTTTGAATATTCCTAGCATAAATAATTCTGTTTCCAACTCTTTTTGTTCCTTAAGAATTTCTTGCAGCCATTGCTTTATTTTAAGCCAATATTTTTGGGCTTCCGGACAGGACCACCACATATGGTTAAAAAGTACCCTGTTTCTTTCTACATTTCCAGCATGCCAGATTCATGTTGGGATATATTTTTGCCAATCTCGCTGGAGGTAGGTACCATCTATAGAACATCTTGTATATATTCTCTTTGTATGATGACAATTTTGTTAATTTATAGTTTTGATTCCAAATACTTTCCCATTCTGTCAAATTTATATTATGTCCTATGTCTTGAGCCCAAGCTATCATACATCCCTTGACAATTTCTTCTTCTAATTCTACTTCTAACAAATATTTATAGATTTTTGTAATTTTTTTTCATCTGGGCCTGTTAGGATTTTATCCAATTGTTGTAATTCTATGTGTATTCCAAATTCTTCCATGTCTTTTTTAATGTCTATTTTGTAATTGGAGATATGGCCACCAATCAATACATATCCCTTGTTTTTGGAGACACTGATTTGATTTTAAATTCATCTAAGATATCTTTATATTTTGTCATTTTACATAGGTCCAGATTGTTGGGATGCATCATAACTTCCATTATGGAAAGCCAAATGAGAATTTTCATATAATGTCTTTTTTAATTTTAATCCAATTTTGTATTAATGAATCTCTAATCAGATGCCTATGGAAATATGCTTATTTTTTTGTTCCTGTGTCCCACAAAAAGGAATACCATCCTTTTTGCAGGTCATGGCCCTCTAAACTTAATATTCGCTTATTATTTAAATTAATCCATTCTTTAGTCCAAATTAACACTGTCGCTTTATAGTCAAGCTCCAAATTTGGCAGTCCAAAGCCACCTCTGCTTTTATTGCCTTGCAACGCTTTCAGTCTTATTCTAGGTTTTTTCCCTAGCCATATAAATTTCGCCATAATTTTGTTAAAGAAATTTTTCTCTAATTTTATGGGGATCGTTTGAAATAAATACAAAAATTTAGGTAAAATAGTCATTTTGATTGCCGCTATTCTTCCTAATAGTGATAATTGTAATTTGGCCCATAGTTCTAAATCTATCTTTGTTTGCAATAGAAGTTTGGTGTCGTTATTCTCTTTTATTGTTATGCATTGTGCGGTCAACCATATACCTAAATATTTAATTTTCTTTGTCATTTGCAGTCCCATTACTTTTTGCAATTCTGTCTTCTGTGATTCCGTTAAATTCTTAGTTAGAAGTTTGGTTTTTTGTCTATTAATTTTGAAGCCAGATATTTCCCCGTATCTTTCCAATTCTCTAATAAGCTCATTCCCTGTCTCAATTGAGTCCTTGATCATAAAGACCAGGTCATCCGCAAAGGCTTGCAATTTATATTCTTCGTTTTTTACTCTAGGTCCTTTTATTTCTGGATTCCACCTAATTCATCTTAGGAGACTGTCTAGCGACAAGATAAAAAGCCATCTTCTAAGTGCCTAAATTTCCTTGCTGTGTGATAAGCATATAAAAAAACTATTCATCTATGGATTTGAAAGATTTCCGTCATGAATGCATACAATTAATTTTTCTGTTGCCATATAACCTACAATTTTGGTCTTTCAATATTGTACTGTTGGAAAGATCTCTCTTTTCCAATGTTTTGCCCTCAGCCATGATTTTAGAAACTTCGGGGTCATCATTAAAGTGTAAGTTACATGGGACTTATGGAGGTAGAAATGGCAGATTGAAAACAACTCCATGAAATACAGAGCTAAGACTACAGCAAAAAATGAACAGCCTGTGACCCATTTCTGGTTTCAAATACAGTCGCACATTTGCTATGGAAATTAGCACTTTACTCAATGTTTAAGGAGATAGTAGTAGACAGACTTTCTGGGGAAAAAAGCTTGCCTGGGTGATTTTGCTTTTAAAAGGAAGGCACAGAATAGTCAAAAGCAGGTCCAAGTTTCTGAGATCCAGATCAGGGTTGTCAGCAGCCAGAGGTCAAACTTTCATAAGCAGAATCCACACAAACATCTGCATTTAAAAGGAGGGAACAGAATAATCAAAATCCAGTCCAAGGTTCTGAGACCAAGATCAGGGTTTTCAGGAGCCAAAGATCAGACATTTGATTCCAACAAGAGATTGTGGATTCGGGTTGCCTCTTAAATCAGGCTTAAAAACAAGCTCTCTTTAATCAAAGAATTTATTCCTTTGCTTGGCAAGGAGCCTTATAGAACATCTTTGCCCTGCACTTCACTCTACTCACAGAGTACAGAGGTTGGGTGGCCTTACATCATCATCATCTGACTATTGCAGCTGTTCAGTTGGTGGTTGTGTTTCATCAGCCTCAGATGATGTCTGGCTTTGTGTCTTCTGGAGGCTGTTTTTAGAGTTATCATCATGTGTCCTGGTCCATGATAGCTAGTGGCTATTTGAACATTTCTGAACAAAGAGAGGACAGGTGATTGTCCATATGTACTACAAGCAGGTTTTTTCTCATGAGGAGACCACAAAACATCAGATTTTCAACAATGAGAAACAAGGGGATAGCTATCTTGTTCAAACCACAATTGTGCTTTTAAGTTTGCATACTTCCTTTTCTAGTCACATTTGGAAATTGTGATTAGAAATACTACTAAGTTTGCATACTTCCTTTTCTAATCACATTTGGAAATTGCTTATTAACTATTTTTCAACTATTAGAAACATTGGATTAAAAAGGTTGAGTCTCTCTTCAATTCTTTTTTTCTCTCTACTGTATTCTTTATTTCTTCTTTAACTTTTATACATTTTTCCTCTTCCTTTGCACTTTTTATTCTTTCTGATTTTCTTTTACTTTTAGATTTTAGTATTGAAATTATAACTTTTAACAAAATTATTTTTTTTAAAGGGTGGTGGTGGCAACTTACATGATGTTTTAGAGAGACATTGTTCCAAAGGGCAGACACAATGTCAGAGAAGGCAAGCTTCTTGTGTCCCAATAGAAGGAATTGTTTGTTTGAAGGGCCACAAATTACACTTATCAGATGGACAGAAACCATGGGAAATAGTGTTACGAACTAAGCTAACGCGTTCATTAACAACCCTAATAGTTTTACTTCAACAGCAGGCTCGTAATCCTGCACTTCTGATTGGCCCGCGAATAGCGAGTCGTGATTGGTCATTTCTGGCTGATCTGATTGGCTGACAGCGGGTCGACTCTGATTGGACATTTCTTAGAATGGTAAACTCAAATCATTGGTTGTTTTGACAACAGTCAGCTCTATAAAAGAGCTGCTGCTGCCCAAGTATTTTGCTCTGTTCTGAAGTCACTAATAAAAAGTTGAAGTCACAGTTCAATGCCTCGTCTCCGTTCCTTGCGCCCATGCTCAGGACATAACACTGGTGACGAGGGTGGGATGCGGAGATGATAGAGCCAACTGAGCACTCATCGAACATTACAGAGCACGTGGCTGAGAGCGCAAGCAACAAACGGCAGGATGACCAGCGGCGCCATACCACCCGCTCCATTTGACCCGGCAAACGAAGACTGGGACTCGTATATGGACCGGTTCCAGATGTTCCTGGAGACCAACAATCTGAAAGATGCTATGCCTGGCAAGAAACGAGCGATATTCCTGACCCATTGCGGGCCCGCCGTTTTTAAAATGGCTAAGGCACTTGCAAAACCCGCGGAGGTGAAGACAATGGATTGGGATAACCTCGCGCCGATCCTCCGGGCCCACTATGCACCCATGGTGCCAACACTCATCCGAAGACATGAGTTTTACCAGAGGGACCAACGGAAAAACGAGAGTGTTGGAGACTTCATCGCTGACCTCTGGAACCTGGGTGGACTCTGTGGTTTCGCAAACCTCGAGGAAGCCATGAGAGACCGAATAGTTCTGGGATTAGATGATCACACAATACAGAGCAAGATTATGGCGAAGGGAGACATCAGCCTCACAGATGTCATCGCCGACGCTACCGCAGCAGAAGCAACCAGGAAGTCAGCCGCTCGAATGCGCCGAGCGAACGCACTGCACCGCCAACTCGCTAGGGACAGTACGCCTTCCTCTGAGAGGCACACTACTACCGCCCATCATGAAGACCTCGATTCCTCATCAGACAGCGAGGAAGAGAAGGTCAACCAACTCCGGTCCGAACGCGACCAACGAGACCAACAGAACCAAAGACTCCCGCGCCAATGCGCTGGTTGTGGGGCAAACCACCCGCGATCAGACTGCAAATTCCTCGACACACTCTGCCGCTCCTGTGGAAAGAGAGGCCACATTGCAAAGGCCTGCAGAAGCAAGTGAGGGTCCAGTCCAATCCGGAGGGAGAATAATCTCCACCAGGTTACAGGCAACCCACCTGTAAATCGGGACCGCCTGAACCACCAATGGAACAACCACTACTACAGAAATCGAGCACCTGTCACTTCAACTAGACGAGAAGAGGCACACCAAACCATCACTATCGGCCACGCTTCGTCCCTGGATGCAAGGAAGATCCGAGTAAAGGTCGCTATTGAGAATCGACCTTGCATGATGGAAGTCGACTCGGGGTCGTCCTTATCGATGGTCTCCTGGAAAACCCTCAAACAGCTGATCCCTGCCATCCGTCGTCAGGACCTCAGCACTCAAAAAATCATACTGAAGGACTACCAAGGAAACAGAATTCCGGTTGTCGGCTCCAGCCACGTCCAAGTATCCTTTAAAGACCGCACCGCATCGCTACCTCTGACCGTCGTCGATCGTGACTGGCCCAGTTTGCTAGGTTTACAGTGGTTCGCCCCACTCGGAATTGAACTAGCTGGCATCCACCAAACCGGAAGCGATGGCTGGGAAGAGGCCCTCGTCCAGGAATTCCAGGACGTTTTCACAGAGAAGCTAGGCAAGTACAAGGGGACCCCTATATCATTTAATCTCAGCCCCGATGTAGCTCCCATTCGCCTTAAGCCTCGTCGGGTGCCCTTTGCACTCAAGCCAAAGATTGATGAGCAACTGGACAAATTAATAGCCCAGGGTGTGTTGGAACCGATTGACCACGCCCGATGGGAGACCCCAATAGTAACACCCATAAAGCCAGATGGATCGTTAAGAATTTGTGGGGATTACCGGGCCACCCTAAAACACGCGCTTCAGCAGAGCGTTTACCCGGTACCTGTGGTTCAACACCTTCTTCACTCCCTGGGTGGCGGAAAAATATTTGCGAAATTGGACTTAGCTCAGGCGTACCAACAGCTACCCGTAGATGCGAAGACTGCAGAAGCCCAGACTATAGTCACACATAGAGGTGCCTTTAAGTGCAATAGACTCCAATTTGGAGTAAGCGTAGCACCGGGCATTTTCCAAAGTCTGATGGAGAGACTACTACAAGGCATAAAAGGGGTCGTGCCTTATTTTGATGACGTCTTAATAGCTGCCCCGACTAGAGAAGTATTAGAAAAACGACTCAGAATGGTTCTCCAAAAATTTAAAGACTCTGGCCTGAAGGTAAAAAAAGACAAGTGTCAACTTTGTACGGAGTGGGTGGAGTTCCTTGGATACCTTCTTGACAGACAGGGAATCCACCCCACCGAAAAAAAACTAACTGCAATCAAAAACGCCCCAAGACCTAGAAATAAGACAGACCTCCAAGCCTTCCTGGGACTCATTAACTTTTATAACATCTTCTTGCCCCAGAAGGCAACTGTAGCTGAGCCCCTACACAGGCTACTCGACAAGAAGGCTTCCTGGGTCTGGGGACATCGGGAAGAACGAGCATTCCAACAAGTAAAAGACCTCTTAACCTCAGATGCTGTATTAATGCAGTATAACGAGACTTTGCCTTTAACTGTCACCTGCGACGCCTCACTGTTTGGAGTGGGAGCCATCTTGAGCCACGTCCTGCCAAACGGCAATGAGGCACCTATTGCGTTTTTCTCAAGGACCTTATCAAAGACTGAAAGAAACTATAGCCAACTTGATAAAGAGGCTCTCGCTATTGTTTCTGCCATTAAGCGTTTCCATGAGTATGTATATGGAAGACCATTTACTATAATCACCGATCACAAACCATTGCTTGGCATTTTAGCAGGAAACAAACCAACTCCCCACATTTTATCACCAAGAATGACACGTTGGTCAGAGTTTCTAGCCGCATATGATTATCAACTGCGACACCGCCCGGGGAAAGCCATTCCCCACGCTGACGCCTTGAGTCGTTCCCCGCTACCTGAAGCCATCGACGATCCAGCTCCAACCCTAACTGCACTCCAAATTGAAACTCTTTCCTCACCACCGCTGACTGCACGAGACATCGCCACAGAAACAAAACGAGATCCTGTATTGGCACGAGTCCTCAGCTGGGTAGAAGGAGGTTGGCCTGACAACGAGTTCAACGACACCTTTGCGCCTTTCAAACATCGGCAGACAGAGCTATTCTCTCATTTTGTGAGGAGACAGAGTCGTCATCCCAGAGAAGCTACAACATAAAGTTTTAAAACTATTGCACGATGGTCATCCAGGCATCGTGCGAATGAAGGCACTGGCAAGAAGCTACGAGTGGTGGCCGGGTATAGATAAGCAGATAGAAGCCTGGGTGGCCACATGTAGCAAGTGCCAGGAAATTCGCGCTGCCCCACCAAAAGCAACTCCAACTGAGTGGGAAGCACCTCGTGGTCCCTGGTCCCGCATCCACATCGATTTTGCGGGACCCACAAAAGGGCACACTTTTCTTATAACAGTGGATGCCTATTCCAACTGGCTCGAGGTCCACAAAATGAAGAGCACCACTACAGAAGCAGTCAGTAAAAAATTGAATAAATTATTTGCTACGCACAGATTGCCGGACGTTTTAGTCTCAGATAACGGCCCCCAATTCACTGCCCTGGCATTTGAACAGTATCTAGCAGACAGGGGCATCCGCCACGCTTTAACATCGCCGGCTCACCCTGCGGCCAACGGCAGGGCTGAGCGAATGGTCCAATTCGTGAAGAAGACCTTACACAAAATGGAACATGGGGACATTGACGACAAGATAACCAGAATGTTTCTCCTCCAGCACATCACCCCACACAGCATCACAAACAGAACTCCAGCTGAACTCCTGATGGGCCGGAAACTTCGCTCACACCTTGATCGCCTACACCCTACCTATGCGCCAGAAAAGCCTTTGGGATCCAGCAGTAAGTGTCGTGCGTTCAAGGTAGGCGACTTAGTCTTTGCAAAAAACTTCTCAGGTGACCCACTATGGGTCCCTGCTACCATAACTCAACTCACCGGGCCCAGATCCTACCGTTTGCAAACTGATGATGGAAAATTATGGAAGCGCCACATAGACCAGCTTCGCTCCAGACTGGCACCTACGTCCATCTCGTCCCCTGAATCTCAAACCGGGGGGGGAAGGGACATCGAGGAGGCTGAAGAAGAAATAGCAGATGACCTAACAATTGGAACTCAGCAGCCTACACAAACAACCATGGGATACTCACCTCCAGAAGGAGAACCGAACCGGGTGATTGCCTCACCACATAGCAGCACTGCGATGCAAGTGAATCCAAGGAACCCCGATGACAGCATTGGCGAGAGCGGTGAGGACAGCCCCGAGTCACACAACGGAGCAGCGGGACCGTCTTCGCTATCCAGCTCAGCAAGCAGCCCACCGGAACCAGAGAAACTGGTGGAACAGCGCAGGTCAAGCAGACAGGTGAAGCGACCTGCCTACTTGCGAGAATACATCACCCCACCCCTAAGACGGAACCTAGGGGGGAGGGGTGTTACGAACTATGCTAACACGTTCATTAACAACCCTAATAGTTTTACTTCAACAGCAGGCTCGTAATCCTGCACTTCTGATTGGCCCGCGAATAGCGAGTCGTGATTGGTCGTTTCTGGCTGATCTGATTGGCTGACAGCGGGTCAACTCTGATTGGACGTTTCTTAGAGCGGTAAACTCAAATCATTGGTTGTTTTGACAGCAGCCAGCTCTATAAAAGAGCTGCTGCTGCCCAAGTATTTTGCTCTGTTCTGAAGTCACTAATAAAGAGTTGAAGTCACAGTTCAATGCCTCGTCTCCGTTCCTTGCGCCCATGCTCAGGACATAACAAATAGGCAGTCAAATAACCAGGCCCTGTGCTGTAAAGGGTTTTATAGATGATAACCAGAAATTTAAATTCCACCAAGATGCTCACTGGCAACTAATGGAAGCTGATGGTTCATAATAGAGGCACAACTCCTTCTTATTCATTAGTCTATCATTGCATTTTAAAATTAAAATTTGTTTTTCCACTTGAGAAAGGATGTAAATGGCAACAGAAGTACAATGTGATAAATTATTGTTAAATGGTCTTCCCCCTCTGTTTTACTTACCTTAAGGATATAAACATATAAAATACTTGCTAAATCTGGAATTTTATGTACTCTAAATTTGGAATCTCCAATAATCTGTTATTGTTTTGGAGAAGGTATCCATTTGCCTTTTGAGACAAGCTGGGATAAACGTCTCATTTATACCTGCTATAACTTTTAAATTTACCACTAGATTTGTATGATGAACAATCACTGAATTATTTTATCTAGAAAGAAAAGAATACAGTGGAGCTAAAATTCTGTTACTTTTAACAGAATGTACACTTAGAGCTTCTGCACTGGAGACAAATTCCTTGTATGTTTAATCATGCTAGGCCAAATAAAATATTCTATTCAATTCATTTTTTCCCCTTTGATTCAGATGGATAACCTACAAAAGCAGCAGGCAAAATCTTGGGCTACCTAGCATGCTACATTTGAATGAATAAATTTTAATAAAATTAAAAGTTAGGAATGAGAGCACAATCAAGTAGCTAGCATTGAAAAAGAAATAGAAGTTTAATCTCAAATAACACATGCCTAAATAGCAGGGGGTTCGCAGGGAGGGGGTCAAAAAAAATTCAAGAGGACAGCAAGTAGAAAATGAGTATTGTCAAAAAGGGACCTTCTTTTTGATCCTTACAAAATCTCCCCTGCTGAGTTTATTTGCCTGAAGAAAGCTGCCACATTCAAGATGACAAAAGGTTGGTAAAACAGGAAGCAAACTTTTATTTTTTTAAAAAAAATGTCTGTTTTCATTCCTGGAGGCTCAACAGAAGACATGTGAAAAGGGAAGAAGATTATGCAGTCACATGTTGCTAGAAAATGCTATATTTCCTGCTGTCCTTGGGGCATGAAAATCCAAAAGATGAGCAGAAACTTTTCCATGCCTAACTCTGCATAGAAAAATAAGATGTGTGAAGTGAAAGAAATATATTCTCTATCTCTGACAAAGAATTATGACCTTTTTCATGTGTATACTAAATATTGGGATGGGTTCCTAGGACAATTTGAAGCAGAGACTGAGATGTTTTAATTTAGATTTCTGCACAAAGTAGGAAGAGCAACCTCTGAAAAAGTTTGCTGTTTTGTCAATGTCACAGCATTATAACCCAAGGTCCATCCCCTTTTTGTATGTGTGAAACATACAATACATGTACAGAAGAGGTGGGGATTATAATGGCAGAAGGCTAAAAAGGGCATTGAAGTCAATGTCCTAAATAGTCTTCCCCAACACTGTATGTCTTTCAGGGCATGGTATAAGTTATTAGCCCTCAGTCTGAATTATGTTTAAAACCTCAGGCTTTGTTTGCTTCATGTCTGGCCTGAGATCATCAACAAGAAAAAGTATTTCTGACAAATAGTAACCAAAGGGATCTTGACAAGCCACAGAAATGAAGAATCTGCATTTGCCTAGAAAAGGGGCAGTGTCAAAGAAACAAGGAGAAAGCTGAGTGGAAAAAAAGAAATTAGAAGCAGGGAATAATGATTAGCAATGCGAAACAGAGATTATCCAGGAAAAGCTGGATGTGAAAAATAGGGAAGAATTTGAAAATCGGGAGGAGGAGGAGGAGGAGGAGGAGGAGGAGGAGGAGGAGGAGGAGGAGGAGGAGGAGGAGGAGGAGGACTATCCAATCAGTATCAGTCTTCATGCTAGATAGATTTCATGCTACAGGCACACTTTATGGGAACTGGAGTGAAAGTAATGGGTTAGAAATAATCTTGAAAGACAAAATATTTGTTCAAAATATTATCTTTTTAGGTTTAGGTTACACTACATAAAACTAGTTCAAAAGGATTTTACTCTGAGCACAAAAATAATAATTGACAAAAGCATCTCTGAAATCTTTTTTCCAATCCTCTTGTCTGGGATGATGTAGGACAATTTCATACCATCAGCACTTCCACTCCCTGGTCTTTCAAAGTCCTTCTGAAGTCATGATTGTTTTCAAACCAGCCAGCCACCCTTGAAACAGTAAGAACAAGGAGCTTCTTTGCCTGACCAGGGATCAGCCATGTTCTTTAGTAATAAAATTACTAGCAACTGAAAAGCAGAAAGGAAATAATGTAAGTTGCTTATTCATATGTCCTTAATTTTAGACGCCTGGAGATGTTTTTGAACTGACATAGCAGCCTAAAGAATTTCTCACAATTGACCTAAGTCTTTCTTCCTCACTTTACTTTTCTACCTTATTATTCAAGTGAAGAACAGCAAAAGTTTGGCTGTCTAAGCATCTAAGACTCTGAAAGGTCAGAGAATAGAAAAATGAAACTCTGGGCCACCTCTGGAGTCTTACTTGGCTTCCCAGCATGAGTCTTCATACTAGAAAGGATGACTAGATTAAGAATATAGTGCCATTCAAAGCTGAATTTATGCTGTTCATTACAGGAAGAATGGAGCCCCATCCTCACCCTTGATTTATGACATTCTAAAAGACTACTGGTCTCCCAACAGGCATCTGGCTTTGAGATCTGAGTGTCATTTAGATGTGAAGCAGGTAGCAAGAATGTTGATCATTCTCAAAGAATATCTGACTTTCCTGGCTTTCCCATCAATTGAGATGCTTGTTCTTTTTTATTCTTTGATAGATTTAGTATATAAAGTCAAGCAGTGGGGACCTGACAAGCCAATTTCCTTCTGGTATCTTCTGAGGCGATCTATTTGCTCTGGCTTCTTTAGAAACACAGAGCATTTCTACATCCAGGTTTCCATTACTAGGGAATGTTTGTTTTGATCTGATTTCTGTCTATATCAGATTGTATTCAGAGACTTTTTCACAAGATAGTTGCCCCCCCCTTCCCTAAGCTATTTGTCTTTTTCTGAAGTCAATCTGGGGAAAGTGTAGACTTCTGAAAATCCAAGCTTGGTGCTTTTCAGATCCAATATATTCCTATTCACAGAAATGGAATTAAATTTCCAAAAATGAGTGTATGCCTAATATGAAATTAGGTGACTCATGAAACAGCACAGATTCTCAACACAAGCTTCCTCTATAGTTATTTCTGAAATTGAGTTAGTTGTTGGGACTTCTCAATTTGTTACTTCTAACTTTGATGCAGGTATTATGTAAGTTCAGTTTGACAAAATTTCCAGGTTCCTAAATTCTTTTGCTTTACCCCATATTCCTCAGTATTTAGGGATGCACTGGATAAGCATTAAAAAAGCACACCTAGTGTGACTGTAAACATTTGTACATCACCATGTACTTTTTATCAAACATTTGAGAAGTACATATACATTGGTTGAAAAAAAAATCTTTATAATCCCTATATAAGGGGATATGGAGTTAGTGAACTCTTCAAGGACAGCAACTTTCTTAAAAAATACTAACTAAAGAAATAAAGGCAAAAGAAATTTGCCTTCTCAAAACATGCAAGAATGTAAATTTGAGTGCAACCTACATCACCACCAAATCCTTTTCTGAGAATTGATTAGCATCTTTCCTATCATGGGTCTGCTATGGAACCACTCCAAAGAAATTTCCAAATTTGCTCCCAGCTGAATCCATGGCAAAAATAAACAAATCAAAACCTTTAAACTCCAACGTGGATAAAACTAACCACCTGCAAATCTGCCTTTAAGAGAATGTTGGCCATTCATTTGCATTTTGTCTCTGTAATTTCACTAACTTACATTTTAAAGGCTCTCTTTTGTGTGGGAGCAGAATAATTCAGTTTTTCTTACAGGAACAGAGCAAAATATTAAACTGTTTAACTGCTTGTTGCATTTTTAATGCCAGTGTTACGATTTCAGTGCTGCATTTTCATCATTGCCCATAATTTAATACTTTGCTCTACTATGCAGCTGTTGAAGATAAATTTTTAAAAAATGATAAAATGTATAAAAGTGTCTAGAGAGATCAAAATGCTTTATGCAAGCAGTGTGACTGAATCATAACTTGCAGGATTAATAGTCAACTGAGTGAAGCAAAACAAAAAAAAATCCCTCTTTTTTTCTTGTTTTCATGGGAAACGCTATCAATGCGAATAGAAATTTGCATACAGCAGTTTCAGGCTGTAGACAAAGGTTTTACAAGATGCCAACCAACATACATTCTAGACCAATTTTTGTCCTGTAAACAGTATGTTTGAATGGAATATGATGCAATGTACATCCTGTAAGTTTTGTTAACACAGCTGTACAAACATTTTCCTCAGCAGTTAACAAGGCCAACGTCAAATCAGCAAACCTCTTGTATTTACAGGACAACTTTTTGCAGCACAGGAAAGCAGATGACAAACCCATCATGAAAGCTGCAGCAGAAAAGTCAATTTAACCAGCTTAATCACCTTTCTGAGATTCTGGATACACTTGACAATGAAAGAACAGGAAGTCATGTGTTTAGGAAGAATTTTCACAACTGAAACCTATCCAGGACAGAGCAACCAAAATGATATGGAGTCTGGGAAGAAGAGGAGGAGGGTTGGTTGGGGGACATTGGCCATGTTTACCTCAAAAAAAAAAAAGAGAGAGAGAGACTCTGGAGAATGTGATAGATATCTTCAAGTGCCTGAACAGGGCCATGCAGAAGATGGAGGAGGATTGTTCAAGAAACAATGGCTTTAAATTGCACAGAAGAAAGTTTTGGTGTGATGTTAGGAAAAATGACATCAGAATCTTTAACAATGGAATGGACTGCTTAGGACATGGGTCTCCAAACTTGGCAACTTTAAGACTTGTGGACTTCAACTCCCAGAATTCTCCAGCCAGCTATGTTGAAGTCCACAAGTCTTAAAGTTGCCAAGTTTGGAGACCTCTGGCTTAGGAGGAGGTGGACTGCCATTTTTGGAGGTGCTTAAACAAAGAGTGGATTATCATATTTCAGGGAGGATGTAACAATTGATTCCTGAGCTATAAAGGGGGCTGGACTCTCCAAGATCCCTTCTAACTCTTCATTCTGTAACTCTTATGATTCTTTTACAAATCATCCAGCAGGTAGACCCAAGCTCACAAGAAATCAAAGGAACTTTGGAGAAATAATATTTTTTAAAGAAGAGAGGGTGCTATAACCAAAAAAATATCAGCAACTGCAGTGATTCAAGAATATACTTTATAAAAGAAGCAATGGATAACCTGGACCTTTTTTTGAGAGAGAGAGGGTTGGCTATCTCTTTTTTTTAACCAATTAAATTTGCCATCATGTCATATTTCACTGACTGTGTGAGAACCACCTGACACAGATTTTGTGAGCAAAAGGACAAAGATGTACTAATGTCCTTACTTATTGTTATGGGAAGTCAATTCTCTGAGCAATAAAAAGACTGAGAGGTGCAAAACCTCCTTAGGTTTCTTTTTCTTTCTGGTATTTCATAATATATTTGTGCTTACATAGAGATACACAGATTGACTATATAATCATAATCATGCTAGGTGCATTTCTCTTTGCCCCCACAGCTTGTACTACCAGCATCATACATATTCTGATTTTTTTTATGTTTAGTTAAGCCTCTTAATAAAAGTTTTGTCACCTGCAGGAATTAACCATTGGCAGAGATACAGTACTTATTACAATTTCATTAACCTTATATCAAGGGGAGGGGATCCACCAGTATCTTCAAATTGCTTCAACTTCTATGCATCTGATGATCATTACAAATTCATTGTTTTTCAAAGCCACCAAGATTAACACACACTTTAGCTAGAGGGAGGGGAGGAGGAGAACTTTTATGAGTCATTGGAGGGATGGATGGGTGTGTGGGTGCATGGATGGATAATAAAAGAAAATGTCATAATATATCCAAAACACAAAATAGGATAGGGACCCTATTAGTCATCAGAGGAAGTGATAGCAGGTGCATTGTTAACCAGCCACAACATATTATTCATTTCATTTTAGAACCTAGTATTCTCAATCAGTACATGACATACCCCGATGTTGTAATGGTGGCTCCTGAAATACCTAATAAATTGACTCAGTGTGAAGAGGAAGGAATTCATCTTCTGTTTCTCAAAACAGTCACTCCTGTGCCATTTATACAAAAACAGAGCTCACAAAAACTCCTCCATTAGTTTTACATTTTTATCAAAAGTGATTAGAAAGAAGGATTTTGCCCTTATATAATTCCTGATTTGCCAGATAAATCCTGGATATCATAGATGGATATTGTCCTTGATTGAACCAGGCAATAGTTAGTCATAAGGATGGCTTCTACTTATTCTCCATGTTCTTTTAAACTGGAAACAGGTCCTTAATCAGGAGTATTAAGGAGCACCAGCCTACAAACCTCTGCACAGAAGACCCTATGAACCCTCCACAACTATTCTTTTTGCAACAATGATGCACTGAAGCCCAAGAGATTAGTCAAAGAGGAAGTAAGTAACTATGTTAGGTAGGGTTTATTTGGAATTCCTTACGAATGATCATTGCCTTCCCTTGATTTTTCTGTTTTACTTTTTTCCCAATAAATTCTTGTTTTAAATATAGATTTGGCTTTGTGTGTTTTAGAAAGAGATCCCCATCAGATCATTTTCTGATGAACAAGAAACTAATGGAACATTTCCTTCCAAAACTTATGCACAGCAATTCCTTGTATTTCAGAACTGGTGCAAGATTTGCTGTCTTTCTGAGTTTTGAGCACCAAAATTCTTTTTACCTTCCTAGAGCCAGCTGAGGGGAACATCCCTGGTAGAAAGACTAAGAATTCCTTAGCTTAGGAAGACTATAGAGTGGCTGGAGTTCCAGCCTGACTTCTGGTAGCCTTTCATAAGGCTTTTTATTCTTTAATCCTTATATTGAGGAACTCTTTGAAGAAGAGAGCCAGTTTGATGAAGTGGTTAAGACCTAAAAGGCTATAAACCAGGAGTTCTAGTATCACCTTAGAAACAAAGTTCAGCTTGGGCTTGTCACTTTCTCTCAATCCTAGGAAGATGGCAATGGTAAATCACCTCTGAAAAACTTTGCCAAGAAAATTGCAAAGACTTATCAATGCATCCACCAGGAATCAACAATGACTTGAAGGCAGGCATACATGCATAACTGGAAGAAGGGATCTGCCAGGGAAGTTTTAAAATTATCCTCCCACTAGATTTCTGATAGTACCTTCATCAATCATGAAGGGACATTTAAATTATTGAAGAGACTTACAAATTAGATATACTGGGAATGTGTAATGCCCAGTTGTGGTATACTATTGGTGGGGTCATAACAATGACATCAAAATGATGTCACATGACATGCTTGAATCCTGACATCTGATATAAGTATGTTGGAGTATTTTGTCATGCATACTTTCTTATTTACCAGCCAGCCAGCCACAGATTGCATAACCCCATTGTATCTTTTTAAAAGATATCAGTGAAATCAATGAAAATACTGTGCACTTTAGTCCTGGCTGCATTTCGCAGTGAACTTCCTGTTGGTCTCAATTTTTGTTTGAGTAAAATGTTATTTCAGGTTGTGATAGATTTCTGATTAATCATTGTTGATTTTTTGTACATATATTTTATTTATACATTTTTCTTTAATAAACATAAAAAACTCAATATCTATATGAACAGCGTGTTGTCTGAGTACAGTTCGTTTTGAAAAATAAAAGGTCAATAGGCATAATAGTAATATATATATTTATAAAAAGCTATCCTAAAAATATGAGTTCCAGGTGTAGCTATAAAAGAAGAGACATACATCACAACCTCTGGATAAAATATATTCTCCATTTAGCTTTCATTAGCTAACTGCTAACTTTGTCAGATTGTAAAAACTATCTATTGGAGAGATATTCGCCTTTATGCATCGTTGATCAATTTAGCCATTGCATGCGTAATAGGCCCATCCACCCGCCTCCCACCTGTAATTAACTCTATCGTTTTTACTTCAGATATGTTAATCGATGGAGGCTTAATTCCTATTGCTTCCTCCTCTGTCATCTTGGCCTGCTCATCCCCAGGAAATGGTGCAGAACTGTCAGCTGTTATTTGATGGTATTCTCTCTGGCCCCCTCCCTCCTCCTCCCACCAACAGACCTCCACCACACAGACACATTTGATATATCAACCAGATTCATTTGTTGTTTTGCCCATGATCTTGTAATGGGCCCGGCTCATTCCTCATTGTCCATGTCTATTATGGCTTGAGGCAGCTCTGCTGGGCTCCTCTGTATCCTGCAAAGGCATAGCCAGTCTGGGCCGAATACAATGATATTGTGTGTGTGTGTGTGTGTGTGTGTGTGTTTGTGTATCATTGCTGATAATCACATAATAGTAGTAACATTGGCGTATCTATACTAGAAAGCTTTCCTTATATACTTAATCATTCTTTTGGTCTCTTTAATTTCTAACCTTTGTTTCTGTTAGTTAGCCATTAATAAAACAGGTCCCATGTTAGACAATTTTCCGTTTCTTCCTTCTCATTTTTTGTTTTATCTTGCTTTGTTCTCCTACTCCAGGCTCTCTTCTGACATCTCAACCTTAATGAACACTTTAGGAAGCCATCACCAGTCATATTGGGTCAGGTGAATCAGGTGTTTAATTTGGTAGAATGCAATTTTACATGTAGTCTTAACTGAAAATAGAGGATGGGGGGCTTTTTGGGGGGAGAGGGAAATAAGATGCTATTTTAATAAATGTTACAGCACATTTCTGGAATAGTTTAAAGAAATCTCGTAATGCTGTTCTTTTATAATGAATGCCTATAGATTCGTTTTTATTTGGTACCTTGTGCATTTCCATATAAACTGCTACAGTTTATACAATGACTCTGCTCTCTGTCTTTTTAACATTTAATATTAATGAGTGGAAAGAAAGATTATTGGCTCCAGTTTACTGATGCTTCAGGTCCATGGCAGGACTTGTCCCAGAGAAAAGGATTCATCCTAACATTTCCTGCCATTTTAAAAACCATGATCTTTCCTAATCTGAGAAAAAGATTATTATTATTATTATTATTATTATTATTATTATTATTATTATTATTATTATTATTATTATTATTATTATTATGCTGGTACATCAATGAAACTAATTGCCATCTAAGGCAAACAGTAAATACTAGGAAGATACAGTACTTTAAGCCCAGAGCTAGATAAGGAGATGAGTCCACCTTGCCTTATTTAGCAATCATGATTATGACCAGTGGTGGGATTCAAATTTTTTTACTAATGGTACTGTTGGTGTGGCTTGGTGGGTGTGGCAGGAGAAGGATACCATAAAATTTCCAGTCAGATGTGGTATTTGCTGGTTCTCTGAACTACTCAAAATTTCCACTACCAGTGACTTCCAGTTTGAGCTTCTTCGGTGATAGACCAAAATCTGAGATCGTGCACAGGTTCAATCTGTGCTTGCCACTGGAGTGCCCCGAGCCGGCTGGTTTTGGGGCTAAGCCACTCCGTAGAGGTGGTGAAGGGGGGGAGACTGCCAGCAGGGTCGAGGAGAGTCGCATCTCTCCTCCCCAGCTGGCCATTACTCCCTTTCCTGAAGGTGGTTGCAGCAGTGGTCAGAAATGGCCACCTCAAAGAAGAACTCAACTGGAAAAGAATGTGCAGGAGGAAGATAAGAAGAGAAAGTTTTGGCTGACCGGGTCGAACTGAAAAAGCAACAATACAAGGTACCCTGGAATTTGAATTATAAAGAACAACATTGTTCCCAAAGAAGA